>NW_027112074.1:2006299-2034650 GCF_000696795.3 Halyomorpha halys | reverse complement strand
GAGAGAGAGAGAGAGAGAGAGAGAGAGAGAGAGAGAGAGAGAGAGAGAGAGAGAGAGAGAGAGAAGAGAGAGAAGGAAGAAAAGTTTTAGGCCTCTAACTTTTTTGGCTCTAACATCCAAATCATTCTTCTTACCTTATCTTAATTATTCTATGTCTCTCAGATGTCTTTAGATTAGGACCAGCAGGGTGGCATATCATATTTTCCTTCAAAGGGAAGATGAAGTCAAAAAGTGGAGAGTTGCTTGAGCTCATATTTATTTTGAGGTTAATAGGAATGTCCGACATAATCTAAACAGCAACCAAATGCAGTCCTCAAAATTAAGTCCTCTACTCTACTGCTACATCCCTGGAATTCCTCATAAGGCACGAATGTTTGGCTTTGATTTTGTTGTCAAAACCCTCTCCTTTACATTCCTTCCTTTACGATTAGGATAGGACTTGTGGCTTTAAGTAAAACATATGTTTTAATGTTAATACAAAACTATAAGCATGGAACTAAAAAAGATTCATTAGCACCATTACTTTTTGTTTACTATCATATGTAATATGGATAACAAGAGCGAATGACGTAATTATTTACATGTGAGAAATGAGTAAAAAAAAAAAAAAAAAGAAGAATTGGAAAAACGTTTAAACAAAAAAATCAAAATTATCGTTAGTTTTAAAATAATTTAATTTTTGATCGGTTCATTAACAGGCAAGGAATATACACCTTTTTGTAAGTATAATTTAAAATTTCACATTGATAAAAAATAATTAAATTAATTGTTCGCATGTGTTTAATTTTAATCGCTCGGACAATGTCAGTCAAATACTAATTCGAAATATTATATTTTTGAAATGTTATTTTAATTCTTTAGAACAAATAATCTGAAGATCTGATCTCTCTGTTTTAAATCTGATCTATCCACGAATGTTAAGAATATACCGAAATTTCGACCGTGGACCGACATGGACCGACGCCCACTCAGGTAACCTGAGCTCGAAACTCTCATATAATAAAAATCGAAAAAAATAATCGATAATTTACTTTAAAAGCCCTACATTGATGAAAGTAAAAAATTAGAGGAATTCTCCCAACATTAAAAGTACAATTAATACAGAAATGAACAACACATGTTTAATAAATTTATATGTTGCAGTTACTGACATTACTTGTTTTGATTTTATGTTGATTATTTTAATTTTATTTAATTTTTTTAACGTTTAAACTTTAACAGGCATTATGAAACACGTCATTGATGTACCGTCTTGGCGAAAATGAGTTATTTCAAAGAGAAATCATGTGATTTTGTCGAAACTTTGAGAATGTTTCAATTGGAATCACATGGAGAGGGGAAAATAGTAACTTTTCAGCCAAAACGATTCATTGAAAACATCAGACTCTCTTCTTTTCTAAATTCGGACTGCGACCAAATGGATAGGCTGGTAAGTGTTCTGAACAAACTTCAAGATGTAATGGCGATAACGGGGAAGGATACACTGCAGTTGCCGCAGATAGTCGTCGTCGGGGATCAGAGCTCTGGGAAGAGTTCTGTGCTCGAGGGGTTGGTTGGAAAGCCGTTCTTACCCCGCGGCATTGGAGTTGTGACCAGAAGGCCGCTTCTCATTCACCTGGAGTACCTGCCCAAGAAGAAAGGAAGGGGAGACGAAGACGGTAGTAGTGATCACGTCGTCTTCAACCACGATTCGAGGGTCTTCAAGAATTTCCGAGAAGTAATGAAAGAGATCGAAGAAGAAACGGATCGAGCAGCGGGCACTAACAAAGGAATCTGCTCAGAGCCCATCGTCATGACGATATACTCCAGGTACGCCGCGTCCAACCTCACTCTTATCGATCTTCCGGGAATAATCAAAGTTCCAATGGGAGACCAACCAGCCGACATCGAAGACGTCCTCAAGGCCCTGATTCTCAAGTACATTTCCAATCCTAAGTCAATCATCTTAGCTATAGTCACCGCTAACACTGACATAGCCACGAGTGAGAGCTTGAAGATAGCAAAGGAAGTAGACCCGGAAGGATTGAGGACACTCGCTGTGGTGACCAAGCTGGATATCATGGACACAGGAACCGACGCCGTTGATATCCTCTCTGGCAAAGTTATCCCAGTGAAGCTAGGCGTCGTCGGGGTCGTCAACAGGTCGCAGCGGGACATCGTTCAAGGGATCACTATAAAGGAAGCCGCTATTCAGGAAATGAACTTCTTCTACAAGTACTATCCTCAACTGGCCAACAAGCACGGAACTTCCTACTTGGCGCGGACTTTGCAGGAGTTGCTTATTGATCACATTAAGGTCAACTTGCCGCAGCTAAGACAGAGGATCCAGGAAGCCATGGAGACACACAAAGCAGTTCTTCAGTCACTGGCCGCAGCAGACATTTCCTCACCGGGCGAATGCCTCCTACATCTTCTGACCAACTTCTCGACCACTTATTGTTCCAAAATACAAGGCACAGGAAACGAACTTGAAACGCTCGAATTAGGAGGTGGGGCAAGGATAAGTTATATATTCCATGAAACATTCGCAAACGCACTTAATTCGATTAACCCGTTAACAGGCTACAGCAGGTCAGCCATTCTAACAGCTATAAGAAACGCTTCTGGAACTAGACCCGGAATGTTTATGTCGGAAAGTTGCTTTGAACTTTTGGTCAAGAAACAAATAGCGCGTTTGGAGACCCCTTCGTTGCGTTGTGTACAACTGGTCTACGACGAACTGGAAAAAATCATTTATAACAGTTGTCAGAGTCAAAACTTGGCAATGACTCGCTACCCGAAGCTTTATCAGAAGATCTTGGAAGTCGTTATTAAGCTGTTAAAAAGCAGGCTCCCTGAAACTAATAGTCTCGTAAAGAAACTGATTGAGATTCAAGGAGCCTACATCAACACGGCTCATCCTGACTTCAGTGCAAACGGTTTGGGACATATAGAACCGAACTACCAGATCGTTCCCTTCAAGGACGAGGAACAACCGAGAGAATCTGGAGTCACGATTGAGACTCTAGTCATCAAGTACTTCAACATCGTGAGGAAGACGATCCAGGATGCCGTGCCCAAGGCCATTATGCACTGCCTCGTCAACTACTCGATGAACCACATCCTCTCCGAGCTGGTGAGCATCCTCTACGCCCCAGGCAAAGCGGAACAGTATCTAGAAGAATCGGCGGACATCGCGGAACAACGGGCATACGCTCTCAGGATGTTGGAGGTGTTAGAGAACGCCAACTCCATCATTACAGAAGTGAAGGAAGGTTACTGTTTAGTATAGAGAAGAAGTGTAATCCATAATTTGTCCAGTCCATGTAAACTTCAAAATACTCACAAAGAAAAAAATCGAGTGCCTTGATTTTTTTTTTCATTAATATTTCGTAGTAACATAAGCAACAGACACGTACATAGATCTAGTCAAGGCTAATCTTTAAAAAGCAAATACCCGAAACACAAATACATATAAACATAAAGATAGAGACAGCACAGTAACTGTACTACACATACCGGGAGCACTGCAGTAAAAAATCAATCTTAAATATATAATTTAAAACAGATGATTAACTTAGTCAAATCATAGTAACCTAATTGGTTAGGAACTTAACTTTCTCATTTCTTCATCAGTATAGATATTTCATTTTCATCACTGGGATTCAATACACTGCAGACAACAGGGCAATTTTATATTTAATGTTTTGTTTTTTCAACCCAATTACTTCAGTAGTCACCAGATGGCTGCACGTATTAATGTATAATGAATCATGTGATTTTTTTTTTCTTTAACCACTTAGGTAAGGACTAGTGAAATCGGGTCAAATTTAAAAAAAAAAAAAATTTAAATTCGGTCATTGAAGTTTTGAGTTACATTATTACTGGAACGACTTGGCCTATTTGGTTGCCTTTTTTATGGCAAAATAATTACTGCTAAAATCCTTTACCTCTTCATACATATAGCATAAATGCCCAAGTAAAAAACATGAATATAGTTATGAAGAAAAGAAAACTTTAAGCGCAATTCAAAAAGTAACCATTTTATAATAATAAAATTCCTTAAAAACTCAATAAATAAATCCAAACCACATCAGTAATAAAAGGCTGGGAGATTTTCGCGTAATTTTTATTTTCTTTAAAAAACTTTAACACCGTCAATCGGAATGGTAGTAAATCCAAAGATTCAGAGTGATAGTATAGGGGCAATATTCATCAATTGGCGAAAAAAGTTTGAAAAACATATCATTTAAAACTTGAAGTGGTGGCTGAGAAAGTAGAGGGAAGCCAAATGGTTGCATGAATAATCTTGTAGTTGATTATCAAAATAATTACCAAAAAGGCTTTTAGCTTATTACGAGTCAAAAGTAACATTGCATAAGAGTATTGTTCGATATCTTAAAAGTAAAAGCATCAGTTAGATTGATAGTGTACTCCAAGCATATACCACTTTGTCAAAATATGTACTCCAAGCATATACCACTTTGTCAAAATATGTACTCCAAGCATATACCACTTTGTCAAAATATGTACTCCAAGCATATACCACTTTTTCAAAATATAATAGAAAAAATATATATATAGAAAATAGACAGTGTGCTCCAACACTTACTTTTCTCTGTGTTTTTTTTTCTTCTTTTCCCACATACTCAGCCAATTTAAGGATGATCGTGCCGCAATTGGTTTTAGCTTGACAACTGTCCATTGATGTAAAAAATTTGGGAACCACATCAGCAGTTCCCAAAAAAGTTTGGGAACCAATGATGTAGGAGGGGTTTTCGTGATTCATGTCTATCATATCAGTCTGGCTTTGGAATGGTTACTGTCCGAATGACGTCTAGGTGCTTCTCTATCCTCCAGTAAGCAGAGTGTGTAAATCGGATGAAATTTTCATGAGTAAATGCAGTTTTTATTGAACTATGCGTTTCAGAGCATCCTCGATTTCATATATGTATTTGAAAGGTACTTAAAGTCCTTACAAAGTTAAAAGAAAAAAAAATTATATCCGACCGGTACTAGCAAAGTAATAAGCGTATTAAAATTTGTAACGATATTTTTTTAGCTCAAGTTTCCTTGAGAACCTGTTTCCTGTTTGTTTATATTTTTCAAATAATTCGAAATCTATTAAAGATGTCTCTGAACATTTCAGTTGCTTGTCTGAAGGGTAATTAAATTTGTAAATAAAGTAATTAGTGTATTAGTTTCACCGGCGAAAGTGTCAAGCAAAATCGTGAGTGGGCAGACAAGATATTCAATAGGTCTGTGCTCACTACCACTTTTGACTGTCAGGGGCATGCATACAGAATTTAGAATGATACTGCGCATGCTTTTAACATTTTTTGGCAGTAGAATTTATCTTTTCTACAACATTAACAATGATAAACTATTCTATCCCGAAGGTATGTTGTTCAGCGTAACCCTGCCCTAGTAAACCCAGGTGTTCCAACAGGTGAACCTAATAGGGTAAGAGCCAGTCATGACGTGGGAGCCGCCTACCCACCTGGGTGCCTCCGAATCTTCCCATTACATAGTCATCTTGAGTTCCAAGGATCCGTCCTGGATACCGATAAAGGAAAAGTTATTAATATGGACTCATTCAATGGGACAAGAAGGCTGAATCATTTAGTATTCCAGATCGATTCTCCATTTAATTACTAAACTACATTAGGTAATTAAGGAATGATTGGAATATCCTCAAAACAAAGCTGTAAGGATCGTAAAAACTATTAAATAAATAAGCAATCAACGCTTCGCCAATTCAGATACATGCTGTGCAACGTGTGAAGATAATTTGGAGCGAGGAGCTGTTTCTTGTTGACTGGCTTTATGGAGTGTTGATGACAGATGTGCTAATAACTGTCTGCCTTTATATGATCTTTTTTTTTTTGCTTGCCTAATGATTCCAAATTTGGGGAAACGTAACAGAGGCGTTTTTTATTTTTTAAACTTATTTTAATCAAACAAAAATTACATCTGTACCCACCACCTGGCAGATAACATAAATTTGTCCACATGTTCTAAAAGGTTGAGGGCACTAAAAGTCTACCATGGCTTTGCAACAGCATAGACAGGCTCTAGAGGAAATGGGTACACAAGTTGAGGCACTATGAGCTCCATAGGATAAGTAGGCATCGAGATGACTAAATAATCTCCCTGAAATGAGGGAGTGAGCCGAGAACAATAGAACTAATTCGCCATTGTGATACTCCTTGGACAATAGATCCATTTTGGGATTCGTTCAAGAAAAGTAGCTGCTCCTCTTAAGAGTGAATAATATTATATAATCCTAAATGTGACCTTAAAAAAATACTGTTTTATTTACATCACCATATTTGAGAATCCGTCATCATGAGAGGGATATGATTCTCTTCGGCAGTCCAAGGATACACCAATATTGATAACGGATGTGATAAAGGAGATGGTTGGGGGGAGTGAAGAACACAAATAAATAAACACTTATTTATTAGTTCCAACGTTTCGGCCAGAATTTCAGGCCTTCATCGGGGCTAAGAACAAAACTAAGATAACAACCAAAATGACTAAATGGAATTACAGAAAAACAAGAAATGTAAGAAGATAACAGATAATAAAGGTGCATAAGAAGTATTAAAGAAAATGGATGGTGTAATATAATAAGAATAATGAAACTTTATATAATAATATACATGGAAAATAGTGATATTAAAATTAAGAATGAAAAAAAAAATTAAATTAATATTCTCCTCAAGGTAGTATCCTTGGTCCCATCCTCTACACCGTCTATACAGCTGACATTACAACCAATCCTAACACTACCCTCACCACGTATGCCGATGACACATGTGTGCTCGCTGTTGATAATAACCCATTAATTGTATCTAAAAATCTCCAATCCCATATCACAGTCCTCGAAGAATGGTGTCATAATTGAAGGATTAAGATAAATTCCAACAAATCACCTTTACCCTTCGTCGTAAACCTACTGACCTCCCTACAGTTTCATTTAATGATGTTACTCTTACCCCTGTCGAACAGATCCACTACCTTGGACTACATTTGGACAAGCGATTAACCTGGAATCCTCACACAAGACTGAAAAGACAAGGAACTACACGTTGATTTCGACTATTAAACACTTACTATACAAACAGTCTAAACTTCCAACACATTACAAAAGACTGATCTACATGACTGTAATAAGGCCAATCTGGACATACAGAATTGAGCTTTGGGACTCCACTAAACCTTCGAATTCCTCTCGTATCCAATCCTTACAATCCAAAATCCTTCATAAATTCCTCAATGCTCCTTACTTTGTCACAAATGAAATCATACATAAAGACTTTAATGTTCCCTATGTAACCGATCTAACCCGAACAAGATATCACTCCTTCCATTATAAGCTCCCTAACCACTCAAACTCCCTAGTTCCTAACCTTGCATCCTCTTCCATTCCTGACAATCCTCCGAGGCGACTGAAAAGAAGATGGCCACGAGACCAGCTAATGTAAAATGTCATTAGAGTGCTACCAATGGGTAGTTTCTCTACACGCCTGTAACACTCCAATTTAACTTAAATCATATTTACTAAATGTATTATAATGTACAGTTGTAAACAGCAATAAATAAATATTAAAAAAAAAATTAATATTCAATAATACTTATTAAGTATTATATATTATCTATAGTACATTACTGTATTGTTTGTTATCTTCTTATGTTTTTTGTTTTTCTGTTATTCCATTTAATCATTATGGTACTTATCATAGTTCTGTTTTTAGCTCTGACGTAGGCCTGAAATTCTGGCAGAAACGTTGCCACTAATAAATAAGTGTTTACCTATTTGTGTTCACTGTCCGTACCCCCAATAATCTTATCCTCATATATTTCTGTAATTACTTTGTTTCACCTTATCTTCTTCCATCTTCCATATTGTATTTTTTATTTGTATTTTTCGTGTTATCTTTATGGCGTAGTGACAGCAATAGAGTTCAATTTATTTATCTATATCTTGAACGTTTCGGATGAGTCATTGGCCATACTTCATTGCGAGTACACCACATTTTAGGAATGAGATCATCCTAATAATACTGGGACAGATTAGATGGAGAGAGGACATAACGTGCACGGAATTTTAAGATATAAATAAATTAAGCACTATTGTGTATTAATCCTGGCCAAAAACATTACGTATATTGTTGTCATTATTTTCGTTGAGTCTGATTTTTTCGCTCTTTCTTTCATTATTTCTTTTTCTTTCCCTGATACTTTCAATGTTTGTTATCTTACTGTATAAATACATACTATTCCAATATCATACGTTACATTCTTATATTATTATTTGCCTTTTTAATTTCTTGTTGAACTGGTTTTAATATTTTAAATTCAATAATGTTATCTCGTTTGTTTGGCTGAAACGTAGGCACAAACAAAACGAAATGAGTGTAACGTGTGTTCATAACTTCTGCTGGTTCCACATCACACCGTCTCCTCATATTATATCTACGTTCAACAATAAAACCCTTGATCAGTTTAAAAACTTATTTTTATTTCATTTTACTTAAATTGGATGAAAAATGGAATTGAATTTATTGCATTTAAAAAAATCGTATTATCAAATAAAAATCGGCTTTATTCAGAATTTTTGCTATATTTTTAAAAATATTTTAAATTATAGTAAGATATATTTTCAGAGTTATCTAATAAGATAAAGCACCTAAATCAAATTACATCTCTGATCAGATTCTTCCCATGTGCTTTTTAAACATTTGAAAAAAGAAAAAAAATAGTATCGAATTTAATTATAAATTTTAATGTGTTTAGATTTTTATCCATTGTTTCCGGTCCAATGATTTTTTTTCTTAAATATTAATTCCTGTAATTATTGGTATTTTACATTGAACAGTTTTATCCAGTGAGGATGAATTAGGCACTGAATGGGCGGAGGTAGACTAAAAAAAAGTCTATGACTCCGCATAAATTATTTCACCAACACAGTCGCTATTGTCTACAGAAAGCTTGCTCTGAGAATAGAATCGCCTGTCATTCAACATTTAAGGGTGCTAAAGTCTAATGTGAGCAGAATAATCTTCGGTTTGAGAAACAGGTGGATTTACTAAAATTATTCTGATAAATTCCTATATATTCAGTCATCATTCAAAAACCATAAATTCTATCAAGGTCCCTAAATAATCAGTTAGACTGGTGCTTACCTGTACACGAGATACCGAACAGTGAGAACTTTGAGCAATACCTCTTTAAATTCGTAATTTATTTTATATTATTTTGGCATTTAACTGCAAGAATGAAATGAAATGACGATATGAACGAAGCTCTTGCAGTTTCTCATCCACTTCACATCACATCAAGTTTTGAATGGTAACATTTCTTTGGTCATATTTTTTTCCGTAATTCATCAGTATTACACCCACACGGTCAATCTGAACGTATGTCTTTACTGTCATTCTGATTGACCGGGTCCCGACTTCGAATGAAGATCAATTGAATATCGAAATAAGGTTTGAACGGAGGTTTCACGGTGACAGTTATAGTGGCAGCTTTCAAAAGTATAGCCTTTCTAAATTGTGTTTCTGTACTTAACTAAGAACTATTGAAATTGAACATTTCTGGACTTAATTATTTATGTTATCGAGTGTGGATTCTGCAATAAGTTTTTTGTTCTCTTTCAAATATTTTCAATTTTTTTATTTCGTTACATAAATTCTAACTATTCCAATATACTGTATATCTGTGGCGGTCGCGAAAGGCAAGTCGAATCGCATAAAAGTTAACGGAGTGTAAACGATCCTGAACACGTCTTTAAAGTACGTCATATGTGTTAAATTGGTTAAGTCCTTTTATTTTTCATTGAAATTTTCTGGTCAATGGAAATCAACTAAACGAATTTAACTTAAGTTTTTTTTTAAGAACTTGAAAGAACGGTTTACAACTTGTTAATTCAATTTTAGACTATTCGACTCGCCTAATTTCACGACTACCACATATATTATTTATGTACTTCTCATAGTGTTATCTGTTAAATTCTTAATTGTTTGTTATATATTTTTTTCCATTATCATTATCATTATTAATATGATTGTTATCATATATCATTATTTTTTTTAGGCCTGGAATTCAGACCGGAACTATAGTACTAATAAAATAAAAGTTTTCAGTTATCTGCGTTCATTACTCCTCCCCCCAATCATCTTCCCCTCATTTCGAATCTACGGTTAACAGTAAACACATCGTTATATCGGTCATTATCTAAAACTGTGTAAATTAGACGTCTTATCCATTTTCAACCACTAACATGAGCTCCAATCATTGAAAAAATATATAAGAACTATTCAATGCCTTTTGTTCTAATATGGAGGCTATATATTTTTTCGGCCAAAATTTCCCATGGGAGTCCTATACTGCCTAACCATGATTGGGGTCAAGTTTTTCATTTTGTGGACCACCACTCAATGAAAAAAGTCAACACCCGAAGGCCGGATTCGAACCGGCACCGCCAGAAATCTACAATTGGTTAGACTAGGTTTAACCAACTGAGCTACGGGCGGCCCGAGGCTATATATTATTTCCTAAATAGATTTTTAAATATAAGTTCAAAATTTAAAAAAAAAATCGTTTTTCACTCCCTCACCATGTCCGACCACTTTGACACAATGGTTTGTTTCACTTCTGATTTAGTCACTTTTTACATGAGAATAGCATTAAGAAAATAAGCCTCATTATTTATTATAATCAGAAAAAGGAAATAAAATAAAAACTGTATGACATTTTTCCTTCACTCCCTCACTTATTCTTCACTCCGCCATTTCGACATATCCTTAAACCATAAATAAAGGTATCCTGCTCAGCGTACTCGTGAAGGTACTAAACCACTAAATAGGTAAGAATTTTAGCAGCCCGAAGTTATGACTTTTTATTGTTCAGATTTTAGGAAGTGAAATCTACGCATCTTCAAATAATGAGCCATATAACTATTATGATATGAGGTTACGATTTTACGCTTCAAATATATTATTTACATTACCAATCTAATTTAATCTGTTGATCGCCTTCCGAGAAAAAATAAAAATGGGTTTGCTTTTTTTTTTTTTTATAATTTACTTTTTTTGTTTTAACTTCTAATTCACTTCCCTTTTAATTGAACTCAATTGGTACTTTATAATTTGAAGGGGGGGGGGGGAGGAAATTGGGTAAATTTTTATGAAAGCGGTTAAGTTAGTCAAAAAATGTCCGCAGTAGGTTGTTTTACACGCCGCACAACATTTTTAAATACTGATTTACATTACTTTTTTCACCCTTGTTAGATATATTTAACCCTAGGACATACTAATACTGTATTACCCTCTTGTAGTCGATAGTGTAATAGAGCATTATTAATCGATTAAAATAATCATTATTCATAGTCAGACATGACCAAGCCGCCTACCATCAGGGCATAATAGAGATAGCGTGCTTGCGAAATCTTTATTCCGCCTCAGACCTCCTTCTTGCACACAAAGGATGAATTGACGGACAAGGTCGTACGGTGACGAACATCAGTGTACATAAGAAATCAGTCTTAGCTTTTATTCTCAAGTAAATATTATTTAATTAAGTATTATTAATATGTTTGTCGAATCGTCCAAGCGCTGAAATCGTTAATTTCAAAAATATCTAAAATCGAGATTTTGAAGCTATTTTTTCCCTTGAATGAACCTCTGGGAATTCCTGTTTATACAATAATCTAAAAAAAAAATTCTAGACTTCATTATTTATATAAAACTAAAATAAAAATAAAATCATACAACGCTGCTTGAGAAATTCATTTCCCTAAATTCATATTCAGGTGCTTCGAAATACATCAAATTCGATAAATCTAAAACAGCAGGTGGACTGATTACGAACAGCTGAGAATATAGTTCATATTCGGTGCACTAACTTCAGGTGAAAAATTCGTAAAATCCAGGCTCTTCTCTCACTCATATTCTTTTCATTTTTACCACCCTCGTATGGGTATCAAGTACCTCGTGTTAGCATTGTTATTTATTCATTTATTGTTTTATCCTTAGAAAAATTGATGAAATTATACAGTCGCAAAACTCAATCGAAAGTGAAAAGCTTTACTTTTTTTTTTTCTACAAAAGTTCAGTAATAATCTTCACCAAAAAATAAAAAAGGCAATATATTCCCAATAATATAATATTTCAATTGACATTATTTCCTTCCTGATAGTGTTGTTACCATTCTGATTCGATTTGGATATACCTCCAATCGGATCTTTTCTGCACACAACCCTCTACATATTACTTAGTCTTACCCAGACTCCCTCGCAGTTCCTCTTCTGCAGTACCAAAGAGGAACTCGCCCTGAGGATACAAGATACTAACGGTTCCCGCAGTCCTATCACGACCGTTACTGCCGGCCGCTACCTCAGCCGAATTGGATACCTGTTCCACTTCCAACCAATAGCCAGAACGTAAATCTTAAATATTTATTGCTAATGGAGTAGCTGGTTGAACTGGCACGCATCTGCTCTAAAGCTAAAGTCGTCATGTAATGATGTTTGCTGAACAATTAGAATTAGTTCTAGAGGTCGCCGGGTAAAACATGGGAAACCCACACAAATTATTTAATGTGTCATTCACAGACTTTTTTTACAACTTCTCCTGAGACCATTACAATATTTTATAGCCGTATTTCCAATATGAACTTTAATTCACCATATCGTTTGCTTGTACTGGTCCCATTAGAATAATTTTGTCTTTATTTTATTAATTTTATGTTTAGAGAATTTTAAAAACTTTCAAATGTCTGTCAAGTGGCCGAAAATAGGTATTTTTTTTGGACTCAAGGACTCAGAAACGCATAGATCCGTTGAAAACTGCATATGGAATATTGTACTCAACTACTATATTCCTCTTATCTAGGTGGTAAGGATAGTAAACAGATCGATATAAGTCTCTTAAGCACTTAATAAGGAACAGTACAACCTGAAACTGGTTTAACATAACAATGTTAATTAAAAAAATGATCAACATTGGTCACTGCTTGGTTTACTAGTAATGTTATCGATCATAGGGAGCCCCATTAGACACCAATATCTATTAAAACTACAGTCTTGATATTTTTATTTTCCCTAAATAAATATTTCTATTCACAATATCATTGTGTTTATTTATTTTTGGGAATTTTATTTTTTTATACTACTTAAAAAACAAAAATTATAATTATTTTTCAATTTCGTTCTTGTGACGAACTTAACGCCCAACGCAACAAGGCCTCGAGGTTCTTGGTGATATTCACGCCTATGGTTGGCATACAAAACTTCAATGGATAGTTATGAAAGAGATCTCGTTGGATATTCTTTTTATTTCATCATTCTCCAAATTTTTCGTTACCGTTTCGAAAATGATCGTCAGATACCGCAGTACTAGAAGCCAACCGCTAATGGGCAAACCGTATCGCACCCAAGACCTAACGTAGCGTCACGGCTGAGTACCGTTCTAGAGCGGGAAGGTACAGTACCTCGACTAATCGGACGTACCTGAAGGAAACTGACGCGAGGTACCGCTAGCTGACGAGCTTCCTTGTTCGCAGGTTCGCACCTTCTAGACGAAATGACGACTGCTACACTTTGTAGAATGCTCATTTATATCTTACTTTTGTTTTAAAGTAAATTGAAGTATTTAGTTGTTTACTCACCATGAATATGAAACAAACAAGTAAAATACATTTTTAATAGATTTAAATTACAGGAGGACATCACAGCTATTATTAAAATAATTACACCTATATATCATGGCATGTGGGCGTGTTTCTAAAACTTCCAATTAACTTAGAGTAATAAATGTGTTTATGAGCATTAAACCGGACCATAAAGATGCCAGTTGAAGAACCGGGTGCATCTCTGTAACAGGTGCCTCAAAACCGGTTCCAGGGTCGACCCAGATTGAACCAGCTTTGACAACCCGAGCCACCTTCACCTACTGATACCCATCTTCCAGCTGAGAACATCTTCCAGCCAGCCGTTAGGGCAGTAAAGACTGTTCTCCCGGATCCTGTGGACTGGAGTGAAATGTACGATTAAATTTTATCTGCTCTCAAAGCAGGTTAGTGGGCTAAGAGACTGCTACTCCGAGCTTTATAGGGGCTGAGGTAAAGGCTGCATTCCATTTATTTCCTCATTATTTTGGAAAGAATAAATTATTAACAAAATAATTAGTTTAAGTTATGTCTGCAAAGTAAATAGCTTCCTAATCATTTCCTCTTTTTTTTTCCATTATTCCCTATTTCTTTTTCTGAAAATTATTCTTTTTATGTATAATTTATTTGGTTCGTGATTGCCTTTACTTCAAGATTATGGATAACTCGTTTGAGAATAAAATCTAAGGAACGAGCCATCCAAAAAATTAGTTTAGCATTGGATACAATTTGACGAAATATATACTAGACCATGTTTACACTACTTCCCGAACTTTCTACTGAATTGGGCTAAAATCAGAAGAGTCATTCTTGAATTATAGTTGTACTAAGAAGAACACGTTTGTACATGCGTAAGCAAAAGTAGAACATTTTTTTAATTTCTTAAATTTCATAAGTGTATTACCTTTCAAGTAAATGCAAGACAATAAATCGTATATAAATCTAAGGTATACAAATCAATAATTGTTTGTTCGTATTTTATGATGAGGACTATAGACTATTCCCATTTCTGCGGTAAAAAATTGTATAACCAAAATTAATCATTCTCTGTGCGTACTTCAGAAAGTATGCCTTTTTTCATGGTCATCATATGTCAATCAATTTATCTCTTTCTGAAGTATAAGAAAAAAAATTTTACTGCCGAATTTTGAGCTGTAGACATTGTTTGTATATAAGGCAATTGGAACTAACCAAAACATTGTGTTTTCAAAAACAATTAGTTCCCAAATCTTAAAAATATTGTATACGTAAATGTTTAATTTTAAATAAATACAACAATTGATATCAAACATTCAATTCATTAAATTTATATTAATCTTCAAATCTGGCATCAGGGAAACATTGCCGAGTCTTTTAGAGCATTATAAACAACCATTTACAAATTATTAATATTTAATTTTTATAGAATATAAAATGTAATTTATATACCCTTCCATCCGATCACTTTTCAAATAAGTACAGTATAGTAAACAATAAATCTATAAACATAGCATCAATAAACACTTGAAACCAGAATTCTGATATTGAAATGAAATGAATAATAGTTTAATATGCTGGGACTAGGTCGCTTTAGAACAATTATAAGGTCATTTTAATTTAACAACATATATTGGCCAAAAAAAAAATATAACTTATATTAAAAGTGTATATGTATTAATAGTTAAAAATTCAGAGATAAAAAAAATATTGAAAAAGTAACTAAGTAAATACATAAAAAAAAAAAGCATCAGTACTATTATAACATCGGATTAGATTGATGAAGTAAAAGGTAATTAAATATAAAGTTTTTTAACGAGGGAAGAGTTGGTACGTGACGTATGCAGCTGGGATAAAAAATGATTTATCAAACGCAGTGGTTCGGTGAGGTGGAGGGTAGAGGCCTGGTAGAACGGGATAGGACTGAGAATTTGAATTTCAGGTTTTCTAGTATATTAGAGGAGCGTTGAGTTTTAATTACTTGGAATATTAAGGAAGCTAGGAAATACTGGCATCGGAAGGATGGATCTCTGTTGATCCCGAAAATAAATCGTATATAAAATAAAAATGAAACCAGTAACCAGAAATATAAAATAGAGGTGAAACCATTGTCATTGGAAACAAACACCTCAAAATATAAGGAAATCTAATTATAATCAATTATCCATTCCAAACTCACGGATTACATACGTCTGTTATTTTTTTTATTATATAAATACGTCGAAATTGATATAATTTATTATTTAAAAGAGTAAAATAATCACAAATTCATTTTTTATTGAGGGCCCAAAAAGGAATTTAAAAACTGTGGGCGGGTATTTACACAAATAAACAATTATTAATCACTATCCCAGAAAAGCAGAACATTAATAGTTTTATTGAGGGTTGATCGTTTAGCTAAGAATGAGAATCACTGTACCAAAAAATTAATTTTAGGGCAGTAAACATTTTTGGAAAATATTATTTCCATAATTTCTAATATGTTCAACTGGAAGTGGTTTTATTAATAATCCCTCTCCTCAAAAATATAGTCAAATTCCATTTTCAAAACACTTTTTTTTTTAATATTATAAAGTGTGTTATATAATATTAAAAAAAAAATCCACAGCGATGGTGATGTTTGCAAATACATACTGAGCATTCTTCTTAGAAATATTTCTAATATCAATATATCTACTCTAGAATATATCAGCCGATATCATAACAATAGTTAATATTAAGAAAAAACTTAATTAATTAATTTTTATTTTTTAAAATTTGATACGATTTTTTTTTCTAAACACTTTAAAAATTGGTGTTTCTTCCTTATCATGATCGCTCACTATGAGCGCATGATTGAAAACTAATTTGAACACTATGAGGCCTAAAACTTGTCTTTAGTAAGGTGAAATACCTTAATTTCCTTTACTTATAAGTAACCACCTCGTTCTAAATAATTAATCATCTATCTTCAGTGCTTTACTTAGACTACATTTTTTTTCCTTGATGGTATTATTTAAAGCATGTTCGAAAAGTTTTTTTCTTTAGTTCTGTTTAAGTTTTCCAACTATTCTAGATACAGCTGCAGACTCGGAAGTTTTCTTGGTACAGCTCTAACGGTCCCAGACCAGCAAAGATGTTCAAAAGCTGTTCAGTCATCTTCTGTCATGAGTCTTGTCGAGTCAGGTGTGACTGGAACTGTGTCTCGTTTCTTTAATGAAGAATTTTACTTATTTATTATTTGTTGAAATTTACAATTGTTATGGATGCAACAAGTAAATGTTGGTTTACTAATTATTATTATATGATAATAACTTGGCAGGGACCCCCATTGGTACAACATTCTTGGCTAGTACGTAGGTCCTGTTGTCATTCTTCCGATCCTTCCCTGACACCATGGACGGTGATCAGGAAAATAGATTATAATACAGGCTACAAACTATTGAGCTTAAGTAGTTTGCAATTAAAGAAGGTATATATTTAAACAAATCATGAAATCAACATTTTGTAAATTTATTTTAGCAATATCAAGGAAACCGCTACAAACTAAGATAAACATTAAAAACTACTTTAAGCAAGCTTCAATTTAATTTCTAATAGATATCGCTCCTTCCGAGACTAATTAAAAAACTGTAGAATTTAATTATTGTGCTGTTGAGGTCAAAAATGAATTTACTAGAATTTATTTGTAAAAGAACACAATTGTATGTACTTGCATACATCTCGTAAATTCATTTTTGAGCCCGCCAGCACAATAAAATCAATTTTACAGTTGCATCTGATAGTCCCTGAGATATTTGTTAAAAACAATTCACAAAATATTCATTTTCTGAATCTTTAAAAAAAAATTGGTTTATAAAAACTATGTCTGAATTACTATTAGACGTAATGATGTCAATTACCAATCAACTTGAATCTATGCAAATACACCATAAAATAGTTCCTTAATTCCTTTTTTCGTGATTATAGAATACAGGCTATAAACTATTCAGCTTTAATAGGTACGGAGTTAGGATTTTTGAAAATATATACCTCCTCTAGTATATATTTTCAAAAATCAAAAAATCAACAGTTTGAGAATTTATTTTGGCAAATATGAAGTAAACCGCTGTAAACTATGATAAATATTAAAAACTACATTAAGGTACAGCTAGCTTTAATTTGAGTGCAAATTAATGTCTGTAAGTCTAATAGTCCCAGAGATTATTGGCCAACATCTAATAATTGCCATTAATTTCACAAAACATCTATCTTCTGTTATTTGGAAATGAAAAAAAAATCTGTTTTTTTTAAAAAAAAAGACAGTGTTTTATAAAACTTTTAGACATATAGATTACTGTTAGCGCCCAAATTGAAGGTAATTAAATATACCATAAAATATTGTCTGATAATTACTTTTGTTCATGGTGGCTTCCATGATATTTAACAAAACAAGTTCACAAAATGTTTATTACCCGTAAACAGGAAAAAAAAATTGATTTTTCGAAAAACTGTAAATAGTTTTAGCAAATCTACACTACTTTAAAATAATTTATATTTTATTCAAACACTAATTTATTTGATCCTTTAATCTCAACCTAGTATATTTCCTCTTCGATCCTTCGGCTCTCGTTATAAAGAAAACCTAAAATCTTTATATTATTAACATACAACTCCCTCACACATAACACTGATATTTCTTCTAACATACATTATAATTTATTTATCATATTAATTCAAATTAGTTCTTTTCCAAATGCTGGATAATTATCCAAGTCAACGTTCTTTAAAACAAAAATATTATTAAAATTAATATAACAACAGTTTTTTTTTTTTAATTTTATAAGATAGCTATCTACTTACAAAAATATACACTTCTAATGCATCAATATTAATTATATAACAATTTTATTTTTTTATACAACTTCACACGAATTACAACTATTATCACAAAACCTACCTTCAACAGATTAGGGCTCTATTATCTCCTAATTTCAGTGCTTAATTTATTTTACACTTTATTTTTATTAATTAAAAAAAAATAATACAAGCTGGCGGTTAAAAAAAAATCATTTTCCACCCTTAATTTTTATAAAACTTTTAGTATGACAACTATACCAACAAACAACAAAAAAAATCATACCTGGTCTTTATCGGAATTAATTTCTCTCAAAAATCTGAATCTCCTCTACCATTAATCGATATACTTTATAATTTTCATGACTTAAAAAAATAAATAAATAAATACCAGTCTCAAGAAAATTAGTACATTATGTATAAATTAAAATATTATATATTTTTCAAAAACATTATTTCTTCTTGGTATATGTTAATACAAATTCTGCGAAAATTTTAATATATAACAAAAATAAATATGAATATTTTTACTCTTTGTCTTTTGTGTAATTAATTTTTTATTTCTTCACGTTTCTCCTGATATATACAAATGATTAACAAACAATCTATTCATGAATATATATATATTTATTTTTTAAGATTCCCAAGTTTTTGTCCTCTCTAAATTGAATTGCGCAATGTTTTAGCATTTACATGCCGACTCATGATTCTTTTGTATTTTTAGTATACATACTTTAAGAGTTGTTTGAAATTTTGTTCTGTACTTTCAATAGTTTCCTTGTTCCTAACGCATTACCATTACTTATATATATATATTTTTGTATTCTTTTATTTATTGATAGATATTACAATCTGCCACACAGTTGTGGGCAATAGGTAATAATGATGAATGATCTCATACATACTAAAATAAAATGAATTAAAACAATTAATTAAAAAAAAACAAAAAAAAAAACTTAAAATATATACAAACAGAAGAATAAACAAAGTGAACATAATCAAACTATCTGTATGAAAAATAAATAAATGAAATAACATAATGGTAAAATAATATATACAATATTTACACAATCGACCTGAGGATCCCTGAGCCCACTCTATCCCCCACATGTGAGGGGTAGAGCAAAGCTCGAAAGATCCCAGCGCATCCCTCTCGCCGCATCACTGGTTGTGAAACATTACATATAAAAAAAAAAAATATTAGTTTTACGACTTTTTTTTTGTATATATCAAGAGAAACGTAAAGAAATAAAAAAGAAATTACACAAAAGACAAAGAGTAAAAATATTCATATTTATTTTTGTTATATATTCGAACTTTCACAGAATTTGTATTAACATATAACAAGAAGAAATAATTTTATTTATTTTTTTTTTTTTAAAATCATTAAGTTATGAAAGTTATAAAGTAGATCGATTATTAGTAAAGAAGATACAGATTTTCGGGTGAAATCAATTCCGATAAAGAGGAGACTTGATTTCTTTTTGTTCTTTGTTGGTATAGATTTGTCATACTAAAAGTTTGAAAAAAATTAAGGATGGAAAATGATTTTTTTTAACCGCCATCTTGTATTATTTTTTTTTAATTGATAAAAATAAATAAAGCAGTGCAATTAGCAGGTAATAGAGTGCCAGTGTCGGGAGTATCTTTTGTGCGATCGAACGAGCATTTGAAGCATGCCACAGTACCCTCCCAATATGTTCGACCTCGATTCTATTTGTAATTTAATGTGATTCAGAGAAATCTCTTCAGAGCAGAAAGAGCCAAGCTGCGCTAAATATAATCTTTGTGCTAAGTAATATGGAACAGCTGTCAATAATATTTATACAAAGTACTTTATGGCTTAAGCTAAACATCTAAGTTCATCATTTCAACATCGCATTCTCCAATATACAATATCACATTTTATTCTTGTTAAACACATTCTATCTATACAAGAGAAGAAAAAAGTTTGTTATCTCTCACAATTTTTTTATCACTGCAATGAAAACTAGTCAAAAATGATGAGTGTGCCATGTATAGTAAGGAAAAATAGAAAATTACGAGTGTTTCAAAACGTTAAAAAAATAGCTTTTTATTTCGAGCTCCATATTATTAAAACTACCTACAATACCAGAAAACTTAAGATAACATCGTGGGCCGCCCATAGCTCAGTGGTTAAGACACAGTCTTACCAATTTGATGTCTATTGGCGGTGCCGGTTCGAATTCGGCCCGGGACGTTGACTTTTTTCATTGAGTGGCGGTCCCACAAAATGAAGAACTTTGATTGACCCCCAACCATAGTTAGGCAGTATAGGACTCCAATGGGAGTCTTGGCCGAAAAAAAAATAAAATAAAAAAAAAGATATCCCCATTTAAAATATACTAAATTTTCATTTCAGAAAAAAATGTGCTAAAAAAATAGTGAATTTATTGTGGGAAATCAATATCTCAGAAATCATTCGACATATAGATTTGTTAGCACGACATATATGTTTGTTAGCACTCACATTAAAGCTAGTAGTTTAATGGACTATGAAGCAGTCCATGACGTTTATTTTCATAGTCAATGCTCCTAATGCTCCTACAAAGATAAAAGTCATAAACTACTTTATATCTCATTAAACTAACTTTAATTTGAGTGCTAACAAACATATGAACGTCAAATGGTCCCTGAGATATAGTAATCATAAAGCAATGGTTTTGTGCGAACAGCTGGAAATCATCATCTTGTTAATTTATTTTAGCATCATAAAAACTACTACTCATACGAAGATAAATGTCATTAACTACTTTATAGTACATTAAACTAACTTTAATTTTAGTGCTAATAGACACATGAACGTCAAATGGTCCCTGAGATATAATTTATCATAAACCAAAGGTTTTGTCCGAAAAACTAGAAATCATCATCTTTAGCATATATCATAAAAACTACTAGTCCTACGAAGATAAATGTCATAAACTACTTAATATCACATTAAACTAACTTTAATTCTAGTTCTAATAGTCATCTGTACGTCGAATGATGCCTGAGATAATTATTTCCCAACATAAATTCACTAACTACTCTTTTTGCAGTTTATATTTCATGAAATGTTGCTTTTTAAAAAATTGTATCTCGGCAGCTATTAAACGTAAACAGATCTACTAGGGCTTATATTTTAGAGAATTTTCTCTACTTCAAATGATGTTTTTAGGTTTTCTAGTGTTGGTATTAGTTTCAAAGATATAGAGGTCAAATAAAAAATAATGTTTTTAAAATATTTTGAAACAGCTGCCATTTTGTATTCCCCCTAACTAAACTTGGCAGACTCATCAATTATGCAGACTAGTAATTATACGTAGTTTTCATTAAAGTAATCAAAAATCGAAGTGAAATAACTGCCTTTTTTCCAACGGGCTCTTGTACAATGCTTCCCCAAATACTTTTTCTTTGCAATATACTACAGTGAAACAGACACCCTTCTTTAACGGCGTCACTTCTTAACGTACAGTTCTATTGTGGTTCCAGCCAACAAAATTCAAATGTTAAGTATTAAACCCATGTTCTATAGAACTCGGGATGATGACAGTAATTTTCTCCATCACCACTTTTTACTCCTCTAATACAGACAAATGTCATAAAATATTAATGTAAAAACTCATTACTCCAAAACCGAATTTGAGAGACTTTTATAATAATTGATATTTAGCTTAAGGAGAAAATAAATCATTTCCATGATTGTTATGACAATAGTTGTTGATAACTTTTTTACTACCATCATAACATCCATGGAAACGCAAAATTTTAGCAATAATAGTTTTTACTTAAATTCATAGATGGAAATATGGTTGAGGTGCATAATAATGGAGTTACCGTTATAAAAAGTAAGGATAAATTTTACCTCGAAGTAGATAGGTAAGTGAAACTTTGATTAATTACATCAAGGTTTTTTCTTTTGTCGAAGGGGCTAATTATTTGTCTTTTATGAGCCATAAGGAATTTCATAGATTTATTTGTGAGATACTTCTTGCATAGAATACATATCTTTGCATGTGCATAGAATGTGTATCTTTCATATCATTGTTAAAAAATATATGTCAGTAGGAATCCCATGCGAAGACTTCACTGGAAGAAAGGTTAGTTTCGTGGTCAAAAGAAAATTGTGCAAACACAGAGCCTTCATGATCTCTGAAAAGATGAGCGAGGTTTCACCATCGGATTGTCCGACTTTCCATCTCCGTAATAAGTCAGCCATCTTGACGTGTTTCGCAATGTGCCGTAGCGCTTATTGTTTTACGTCCTCAAAGACTATTAATTACAATAATCATGTATTCATAATAAGACTGACGAATAATGTCAAGGTAATGTCGGACTAAGCATTGTTTTTAGGATTTATCCACGGACGTCAGAAAAATTATTATTTGCATATTATGAGTTTCGGGAAAAAACACAATCATTTCATTAGGAATCCAACCATTTCATAGCCATAAGAATCGCTTTTAGAACTTTTATTATATCAGACTAATTCTAACACTTTGATCGCGAAGGCTCTCCAGAAAAACTATATTATCTTTGTTGATATTTACTTTTCTTTTAGTGTAGCTTAGAAATACATAATGTATAAAATGTAATATTTAGCCAAATAAAGTTTATAAATGTTTAACCATGATATTTATTATTTTCACCAGCGTATGCCAATAAATCTATGTATGCAATCATTTGATACAGTAATGTCTTGCGGGTTTTTAACTGAATTACTAGACAAGGACTCTTGAAAGTTATTGTATATCACCACATTTTCTATTAAACGTTTAGAAAACGTGAAATAATCCATAACAATGCAAAAAATATATATTTTTTTAAAATAAAAAAATCTTGTGAACATGTTAAAAATGTTATATGTTAAAAGTGTGTAAAATAGAATTCATAATTACAAAAATATGAATAAATTCGATATTGAAAATTTTTTGAAGGAGTGAAAAATCCTTAAATACGGCGGAAAGCTGGAAAAGTTACTTCACTTTTTTTATTTATTTTTTTTCTTCGGCCTGTCTCCCATTAACTCCTCTATGTCCCCAGTTATCTACAGGTAACAACCTATTCTAACCATAGTGGGGGGTCAAGTATTTCATTTTGTGGGACCGCCACTTAATAAAAAAAGTCAACGCCGCAGGCCAGATTCGAACTGGCACCACCCCCAGATCTCAGATTGATAGACCTACGTCTAGCCTGAGCTACGGACATCCCAGGTTACTTCTCTTGACAATAGCTTGTCGTCTTACATGTTTCTAAGCCACCACAGCTGTCAGATAATGAGTCGTCAACCGCGGTCAAAGTGATACCGGCCCTAATTTCCAGTAGCTTGTTGAGCTCTGTACATATAATCTTAACCCATCGTCTCTTCTTTTCTATCTTCCCGAAATCTATTTTTAAAAATGCAATGTTATATTATTGAAATATAAAAGGTAGAATAAATCTGTCTGTTTTCTAAAGTACAGTAAATTATTCATTTTGTTATCCCGTTCCCAATACACGGTTTTTAAAAACCCAACATTTTCTTCTAAACAACGGGAAATCAACATTTTATGAATTTATTTCTTGAAGAAGTTTGTCGGGGGGTGCGGTCAGCAAAGAACAACATAAATAAACAAAACAATATTTATTTATTTTATGCCGACGTTTCGACCTGAGTTTCAGGTCTTCATCAGGGATAGTGGCGTGTAAAGGGGACGGGAAGATGCTAACTGACAATGTAGTAAGAGTTTGTTTTTATGAATTTACTTCGTCAAACACCTTGGAAACAGCAACTTCTTTGAAGAAAATCATTGAGATACATAACAGTGCATTTGACTCCCTTTAATTGGATCCCTACTAGACAGCTGAACGTTCAATAGTTCCGAAATACAACACAACTTCTTCGAACCTTAGTTACATGAAAACTTAGATGGCTCAGTTACATAACTAAAATAGAAATACCGGGAAAAAGTCGCTTCCACGCCGTCATCATGTACACGCGACATGCGGGCGTTGAACTTTTCGGTTCACATTGAGCTAGCAGCGGCCGCTTTCACGGTGAGTTACCGTTACTGCCCTTAGCAGAAGGAGGAAGATCCCAAAGGACAAAGGACAAAGGATATCCAGCTGACTATTACAGAGTCCTGCCTGCTACGTGATAGTACGCCAGAGCACATCCTCACTTTCACCAGCAATCAAGGTTTCATTAAACCCAACCACACAGTTATTTCAATTATATTTCTATTTTCTTTTTTTCTTTTTTATGTATTTAAAAAACAATTAATAAGTTTTAATAGCTGGGAAATACACTGCAAGGAACTGTTTGACTGAAAAGAAAGTGAATAAAAAATCTAATTTAGTAATCACAGAATCTTCATCAATGCCACTTAAGCTCTCTGGACGCTTCAACTGATTTGGATGTGCTCCAAGTCATGAGGGAGTATTTAAGAAACTTTTTAAAAATAAAAGAGATATATTTTCGGGTAATTCCCGGACTGTTTGATGGGTTGCAAGAAAATTCCAGACTTTTTCTAGAATAATGAAGTTCTTTGATTTTTTTCCGGTTTACCATGGAACTCATCACATTCATGGTTCAACAGATGAACATAGGAATATATAGGACAGTTTATTTATTTATCGTTAGTACTAGTATATATATTTTTATAATTATTACTTTTAATATCTACTATTACTTATTATATACTTATTTTTATCCATTGTTATATTTATCACTTCTTATACTTTCACTTTTATTTTTATGTTTGTATTTTCTTGTATACCTCACCTTAAAACATCGGTAATGCCAAGAACTTCAATTTATGGTAAATTTCAGTTTCCGTGTTTACATTAACGTTTTACGACTCATTTATTAAAGGAGAAAAAAGTATTAGTTTAAAAGGGAAAATATATTTATTGAGGCATAGAAAAATATTGAAAAAAAAATCAAGAATAAAACTTTATTAATTTCTTTTCAGGACTTTATTATACACTCTTTATCCACTTCTTTATTCTTTGTATCGTCCCAACAATTTTCGGGCTCTTATGCCTATTATCAAGTTCCAAAAATACAATTATTTACAATCGACGGTTTTAAGATTGTAAAACTGTTATTTGTAAATATTTTAAATTTTAGAACTTGATAATGGGCATAAGAGAGTATAACGTAAAATTCTTATAAGAAATGAATAAACTTTTAACAAATAAAATCTTTTGGAAATTGAGTTGTAGAATTACAACTAATTATTTATACATAAAAAATTAAGAATAATAAAAAAAAAAGAAGAAGAAACGAACAGTTTGGATTCATATGTAGTATTATACTTCAGTATTGTAAAAAATTAAAAATAAATAAATAAATAAGTGTTTGGTATTCGTTCGACGCAAAATATAATGATTTTTAATTTCTTATGCTAAAACTTTTTCCGTACGATGCGTCGTTTAGGAGAAAAAATATAAGTAAAAACAATAGTTAGTGACAATAAAACATAAAAAATACCTAATTTTTTTTTATTACATTAATTAGCAATGAGTAAGTGTTTAAGAACTGCTAGAAATGCGTTTCCTTGTGATGTGTGGTAGAAACTAATTTTAAAAATTATTTGCAGATGTTTATTTCATGAAATAGTACCGCTTTCTGAACTTTTACTAAAATTATCTAATTTCCTGTCCAAAAAGTACCCACCATTATGATAAAAAGCCCCAAGCAGTTTACCGTTAGTTTGAAAAATATAGTGACTTTTTAAAAAACTCTTGACAGGATATATCATTAAAGAATGATTAAGTCTTTTGATGACTCGTGCTTAGAGTTGAGTAGGCTTCTAGGTCGGTACTTTAGGTTAAGTAGGGAAAGGGGTCACCGGATAATAAGGCAACTCACTTCTCACTTCGAGGAACCATTATCAACAACAACCGTCCTTACTGTAGTGAAAATTGTCTTTCTAATTTATGGTTATGTGTTCAACGCTCAACGGATACTTGGCCTTCTTTATCCTCTAATTGAAAAATTACTTTAAAAAATCTTAAATCCTTCAAATAATAACTAACTAACTGGCAGGCCCGCCGTTAGAGAGGGGCACGGCCAAGGAAAAAATCCAGGGACCCGGTTCTGAGCTCTATAAAATGTGACAACAAATACATGGTTACTCGAGTATGAGAACTCGATATCTACAGTCTGGTTAAAAAGTTGGTAAATTGTATGATAACCACAATTTATGCCAAAACATGGCCAGGTAGGGAAAGAAAATTTTTATTTCCTTTTCTTTTTTATTCCTTCATGTTATTTTTCTGTATATTTCCATTAAGTACGTAAAGACCCATTTTTCAAAATTATTAACTAGTATGAGAATAAAAGCTACTGGACATAAGTGTATCCAGGGACGCAGATTTGGCAGCGCAAATGTATCAAGAAGAATACATTTTTGGGGCTTGGTAGCCTAAGTTTAACCCAATTAATGGAAATAACCGGCAGGCCTGCCGTTAGAGGGAGGCACAGGCGAGGATAAAATACCTGGGCCCGGTTCGGAGCTCAATAAGAGATGACAAAAAAAAATGTCCAACAAATATATGATACCCGAGTATGCTAAGGCGTCTTCTTAGCAACCTCAAGTGACAAATTGCGTCGGTTCGATCCCGGCCTAGGCGGGTTGACTTATATTTCATGGCGGCCTCAGGAAATGGGAACTCGATATCTTCAGTAGGCCAGATAGGAGTAAAAAATAATAAAGCTTATTTCAATTTTTCTGTCTTTTTTTTCCTTTTCTTTTTTAGTCCTTCGTGTTTTTTTAAGGATTTTTTTCTGGATATTTCCATTAAGTAGGTAAAGACCAATTTTTCAAAATGATTGACTTGTCTGAGTATAAAATCTACGAGATATAAATGTATCCAGCGACGTAGATTTGGCAACACTAATGTATCAGGAAAAAATTATTTTTTGTGCATGGAAGCGAAAGTAGTCAAAGGAATTGTCTAAAATTTATACTTGATTGTGTTATCATCACTTTTGTAGAACAAAACGGAGGAGCTGTTTTCAAAATATAGATGAGTAGAGGAAAATACTTTTACGCCTAAGTAAGCAAAAATTAGTGGGCGGAATTTAATGAAATTGATACATCGCCCAATTCACAAATCTTTAACTTACCTCCAAATATTAGCCAAATTGGAAGAGCCGTTTTTTGAAATATAAGTGTGCCAAGAAAAATCTCTTTGCACTTACGTTAGCTAATTGATCCAAAAGTGGCTGGAATTCGATAAAATCGGATTAAGGGTTTAAATAGAAAATATAATTTTAAGTATTTATTTATCTTGGTAAACTAATATATAAGACAATTGATTATAAATTTACAAACCCATACATGGCAGAAATTAACGCTCTAAAATACATAACATTGAGATTACAATTGAAAATCTTACGACTAAAGTTTGAGGATAGAAAATTTTACTCAATGCTCACTAAAAAATATCCCAGAAAACAATTTTACGTTGACAATCGAAACTAATCGCGCTAAGAATAGCTATAGCAACTTCGAGTTAGCGGATATTTTAGGTTTGTCAGAGAAGCTTAACAGAGTGTTTAAATATTTGTCAAATACTTCAACTCTGAAATAAAAATTATGTAAAGAATCATAAATAGTTTCAGTAACATCATTGATACTAGTTCACAAGTGGCACTCGACATGGTGGGTGTACATGTACTCACTTATTAATGAAAAAATGGTCTACTATTGTTGTCGATTATAACTCAAAGCCATAAAATGGTTACTGAATTATAAAATCCATCGTTAAATAATTTTTTATTAAGATTAAAATTATCTTTACTAAAATGTTGTTGTTATAAATATCATAAACATTTAAATATAAAAGATATTTAAAATTTGAGGACAGGAATAGAAGGCGGTCTCTTGAAATGTTAAAATTTTCGGCCCGG
>NW_027112074.1:1992591-2006208 GCF_000696795.3 Halyomorpha halys | reverse complement strand
ATTAAAATTATACACTGGATCAAACAATTCATAACTTCATTTAAATTTTCATAATTGTACAGATAATGAGCATTATATGAGGAAAAAATGTATTCAAACTCAGTATAATGTAATTCAAATAGGTTTCAGGGAAACATTATACAAATATTTTCTGATGGGCACTATTTTCTTATTGTGTATGGGAGGAATTTAATTTCGTGGAACCGCAATCTCAACTTTTGTTCTTGAATAATAATATATTGTTAATTTTTCTGTTCTTTTGTTTTGGTTTTATTGTTAACTTTGGTCTTGAATAATAATATAAGTGCTTCAGAACCCATTGCGATGTATAAAAGTACAAAGTTAGATTTTTTAATTTCTATATTCAAGGCTCTTTCTAATGTTAAAACTATTGCAATAAAACCATAATTAACGGACACCCATCTCATGAAAATGTGAAAGTGTCCGAGCAAGAAGTATAAAAATTTCCACCTCATATAATATTGAAAATTAAGAAATCTATATTTAACAGTCTTATTTATTTTTTTGTAAATAAACACCTACATTAATTTTAAAGTTATTCTTGATAATAATCATGGAAATAGCAACGAACTCATCATTGTAAACGTACATACCATCAATGTTATTTCTAATAGATATTAGAAAATTTGATAGTTTTAGAGGTATAGTTTTTTAAAACCAGTTTTGTTTTCAGATACAGAAAAATAAACATTTTCTGGATTTATCTCCGGAACAATAGAGACGCAACTGGTAAATTTAGTGAAATTGCCTTTATTGAATTGGTGGGCTCAGAAATGAATTTACTAAATATTTGTAAATCGACACAATTTTCCTCACATATATCTAGTAAGTGCACTTTGGATCCCACAAACCCAATCAAGTTTAATTTCATAAAACCTGCAGTTACGTTATCATAGTTCCGGAGCAGCGATGTCTATTAGTACTTAAATTGAAGCTAGAGAGATTTGCCATAAAGGAGTTTCTAATGCTTATTTTCATTCGTTGCAGTTTACGTCATATTTGCCAAAATAAATTTATAAAATATTTATTGGAGGAAGATATTCCGGGTCAATAAAGGTTTCAAAATAGTTACAAAAAACTATTTATTGTTAACCAACGTTTCTCCCCACTTTACAAGGCTTTGCCAGGCCTGATAAGAATGATGTTGATGTTGATAACCAACTAAATGTTGGTAATAAGAATGTTGTTGGTAACTGAACATCATTCTTATCAGCCCTGACGAAGCCTTGTAAAGTGGGGCGAAACCTTGATTACAATAAATAGTTTTTGGTACTATTTTGAAACATTTATTGAACAAACCCTAGATTATCTTCCTCCAACATACTTCATACAATCAACTATCTTATTCCAATATAAAATTTAGATTTATCATTATTTGGAAAAAAAAAAATGTTTTTTTGAAGAACTTTCGAGAACTAATGGACATTGCTCCATGAGAGCTCAGATTTTAGCAAATCTATACTGTTTTAAAAGAAAGGTATTATTAATTTTTTATCCTGCGGCAAATAGCTTTAAAAATACCGAGCAAAGAGTTAAAAACTTTAGATTTTAATTATTTTCGGATGCTATATTCTTTTTTTTTAAATAAATAATTATTCTCATTATGCATGCAGTTTTAATTAAATTGATACCACACAAGATTTTTTAATTGATTTCTGAAAAAAATACTAAGATGGAGGCAAAAAAATGTATTTTGCTAGCTTAGATTTTTTCAAGACTTTTAGTATTCCTAACATCTACTTTCTCCCTTTATCTCTTCTACTATTATGAGGTTCCCTTAAAAGTTTCGATAACTACATCCTATAACAGGGTTCCTATCTTATTATGTAGGAAAACTAATGTCTTTATGAGTAATTTTATTTGCCTACTATCAACGAGCGTAAAGGATTTTGGGTTTTAAGGATTGTGTATGGGAGGAATTTAATTTCGTAGATCCGCGATTCTCAACATTTGTTCTTGAATAATAATATATTATTAATTTTGTTAATTTTGCTGTTCTTTTATTTTGGTTTTTTTGTTAACTTTGGTCTTGAATAATAATACATTGTTCTTGAATAATAATAACACATTGTTTTTTAACAAGAATATATTTATTTGTTTTTGGATCAGCCCACGTACAAATAGAGTACCCAGTACTGTGACCAAAGTTATTCTACATGTAAGAGTAATATATTGAAAATCATTTTTAAAAAAATACAACTAAGCTAGGCTATTTACATTTCTTACAGTAAAAAAAAAAAAGCTAAAACAAAGAGACAAAAACTACACTAATTGAAAAGATAAGGATTCAGACCTTTAGTTTGAGGTTTTGGTAATATAAATAAATAAATGTTTAAGATCCAGTTATTGTGGATGTTTTAGTGGGAACTAACAGAAGTTCAAACAAATAATTTGGGCTGATAATGTTGAATTTGGGTATGTATCGGTTTATGTTGTTTTGGTACGCCGAATGACTGGAAAAAAACAACAATCCTCCAATGCCGTCCCATCACTAGCTGGACAAGGCTTTTGTGGGTTCAAGTATTTATGTATTTGTGTACCACAATTGACAGTGATTGGATATTTCCCGAAAATCATAAGTCGGACAATAATCCCTTATAACTCTTAGGAGCGTCTAATGTAGGTCGACTCACGTAGTAACGAGAGATCTTTGCACTTGTCGAATTCCCTGTAAACTTCCAATTTCTCCCTCATTCTGATTTTAATAATAACCGGATCATTAAATAATGTCAGGACAAATATTCCGAACCTCTCCAAACGTTTTCTAAGCTGTTACCTAATTATATTACAAACTCATCTGGTTGGTGCTATTCAGCTGCAGTAACTTTAACAACATTGTTTCGCCAAGCGAATACAACTCATGTTTTTAATAACCCGACATTGGTTGCTGTAAAATGTGATATCCCCCGGATAGAACATCTAATCTAATCATAAAGTATGTTCATTAACCTTTAGTACGTTCATTATTACTGCTCTATTTTCATGAAACTTGCTTCAGCAGCAATTGCCCAAATCTCTAACAAATATCTTGTTCTAATTAAAATGCTCCAAGAATTTTTCCCCGTCAAGGACGACTACTAACAACTGTTCAAGACACGTTAAGGCTCTTAGACACGTGACTGCACTACAATCACGTGCGTCAGTCCTCGTGTAGATAACACGAGATGTCAATCAACTTTTATTTCTTGTTTTTTTTATTTTATAGACTAATTATACCTCTTTGGAATTAGAACGCGTCAGCGCTCAATTCAACCGGTACCTGTTTGGAGAAACGGCTCTCATAACAGTATGAATAACTTCCTCATATTTTTCTTTCTTGTGATAAAACTCGTTGATGAGGTCATCTACTAATATGTATATAATAGCTACTTTAAGTGGCACCCTTCTCATCAAATTACTTAAGTTCATTATTTGCCGTGTTTTCTACGCATAAGAATACTATTAAATTGGAAGTGAATTTCCGTCAAAATTTCGCTGTCAAAATTGTTAATCTCGATTTTTTTAAAATGTGTGCATCCCATATATAATTTTAAAACCAGCAGCTACATTATATGATAATAAAAAATATTGTTATTTTGATCAACGAATGAAGTATTATTGGCGCCCTCGAAATTCGTTTCATATAAATAAGCGGAGTAATTCTCTCTGATTAAAAACATAGCATTTTTTATTTTGAGCAATAGTTGTTCTGTCCTTTAAAGTGTTAAATTGCCTTTTACGAAATGTCACAATCTCTCAAAAGGAAATTATAACACCAAACATAATATGAATGAAAGAATGCCTTTTTTTGTCATTATCTCCTCTTTTGAGATCGTCTGTCTGTCTCAAACTTAGGATAAATAAAGCTACTACGGAGGGCAGGAGTGGCGGATCTATAACTTGAATTTTAATATTCTTATTTTGGAATATCACACTTTCTCCATCAAACCCCAATACCACTACAACCCAGTCTTGGGTTTGGCACTTGATCAAGAAGTATTGTCACTTGAGTATTTGTGCTGTCTTAATTTCGATTCAAATAAAACGAAACTAAAACAGGGCTATCTCCATCTAATTTAGCGTTGAAAATTCGTAAATAAATTGAATTATTTTAGAGAAGTTGGGGCCTCAACTTTCTCTCACCTTCGCTACTTCTCAGTTTTTGGATCATACCGCATCCCTTGCTCCACCCTTAATTGTAATTGTGCTTATTTCGGTGAAACCAAAAACCTCTTAAAAGACCGTATCAAACAACACAAATATTCTGTTTCCTCACATAATCATTCGGCCTCAAACCTTTCGGAACATTCTCTTTCTTTAAATCATTCCTTCGATTTTGAAAAAAACGTCTAGTATATACAGTTCGTAACCATGACAAAAGGCTCATCTATGAAAACTTCTATATTCAATTAGAACCTTCTTCTGTCAATTTAAAAACTGACCAGTACAATTCATCGTTAACATTTTCACAAATAGTTAATTTATTAAAAATGTAATTTTTTCGCCCACTTTGTTACGTATTGTTTCACTTTTTAAACTATTTCTAAAACATTTGTCGTCACCCTCTTATACCTTTTCTCTTTTTAACAGCTTTTAAATATCCAAATACTTATAACGCATGCCATCTTCCGGCAACTTCGTCATTCTTGTAACGTATTTTTTAACATTTTCTAAAACCATTTGTCGTCTCCCCCTTACACGCTTTCCTCTTTTAAATATTTTCTACTTTTTATTTTTAATTTTTTACTCATTTGTAACGTTTATTCCAAAATAACTCGTCATTTTCGTAACGAATTTTTTATTCTATCTAGCCGTTTGCGGCGCGGAGCTTACTTGGCTGTCTGATTTGCTTCTAGCAGGAGCGTTTTATGTTTTTTTCTCTATTCTTTTCATGATTTTCCTTACCCACGGTATTAGTTATGTTCACCATATATTATTATTGTTATGTTTATATTCACTTCTTTTATTTCTTTACCTAATATTATGGTTATATATTTCATTAGTTACATATATTTCTTACTCTCAATTTTCTTTTTCTTTCCATAATGTTAATTTTTAAATTATTAATAAACTAAAATATTCATATTCCTTTGCACTATATAACTTCAAATTTTTTCTTTCTTTCTTTTTTACTATATCATGTAAATATATGTAATTTATATATGTCCGATCACAGTTTGCTGTGTAATGTAGCGACCCGATGTATTTGGGCAGCGAGTATAAACAAAGTATTACTCTCTCTCTCTTGACCGCACCCCCTAACTATCTTCTCCTCATATAATTTGTCCACGGTCAACTATCTCTCATCATTATCCTCAATTTTTAAGTCCTTACGTACCTACAGTCTCCTTCAACTTGAGTACAACCTTCATTAACAATTGTGAAAAAACTGAGAAAACAAAAAAAATTGTCAAGAAATATGCTTCTTTAGACCTTTAGGGTGAAAATTACGAATTTTTTTCTCGTAAAAACAAAGGACAGGGTACCCCAATCTGTTTGTGTGGTACGAAAAAGCAATCCTGTTTCTTGCAGTTGCTTTAACCTACAGACAATTCGAAGCGTCCACTAAAACGTATTGTCCCATTGTGAGTGAAAGGGTAAAGAGTAAAAAATTTGTATTTTAATTGAGTTGGTATTACATAAGTACCTTTTGGTGGATTCAACGCTTTTCTCGCACCAAACCACTTTTTGTCTTTATTTATTTTTTTCTTGCAGTTTTTTAGGTTTAGAAATGATTTAATTTTTTAAGATAGTTTAAAAAATGTCTATTCCCACTCCTTCCTTGTATTCATTGTAAATACAATATATCACACTGAGTGAGTGGGACCAACATGTTTCGCTAATCACACAACCTCCTACAGTTGGATTATTTTGTTCGATGACGCAACAGATATACGAGAACTGTAAAGGTGGATCCACATGTTGGCCGCTCGCCACGGATCGGAGGCTCGTACAAATGCTCGGCAAACAAGGAGCGGCCCATCCACATGTCAGTGTTATTCAGAGAGACAAGCATGGCGGACGTACTAGTCGTTTCAGCCATTGCACTTGGATTGTATTATTTTTATTACAAAAAAAAGAAAATGAAAGGAAATTAAATATAAATAAATAAGATTAAATATAAAACTTATTATAAAAAGTCCCAACAAACACCTTTAACCTCCTAACAGCTCTCAGTTGCAACTAGACAAAGAACAATGGTGTAGATGCTACACGAGCGCTCTCACGAACCCCTTTGATCTGTGGCCAAAAAACCGACTCTCGACGGCTCGGCAACGAGCCTAGGCCAACCAAGCCAAGCCACCCATCCACATGCTCGCGTATGTCTGAGTTCGCCATGGCTCGGCCAACATGTAGAGGCCCCTTAAAGCAGTATAATTTTATTGGTTCTTCGGTTGACAGTTGGAGAGGATATCTAAATCAAAATTTCGTAAATATTCATTTCTGGACTAGAAAAGAGTTAATATCAATAATGGTTATTTTGAAGCATCTAACCGACAAAATAATTTTAAGTTTTGTTTTTTTTCTACTCCTCAGTATTTCTTTTTCAAACATTGTCATACGAGCCAGGCCCTCTCTTAGAGATACTTGTCTATGCTTATACACAAAATAAATTTAATAATAGAACATCATCTTGTCTATTCTTTTGTTTGTATATATTTTATGAGAGTTTTTTATTTTTTTTTATTATTATTATTTTTTTTATTTATTGATTTTAATTTTTTTTTTTTTATTTTAGTATGTATGAGATCATTCATCAATATTACCTATTGTCCACAACTGTGTGGCAGATTGTAATATCTATCAATAAATAAATCTATCAATAAAAAATAATAGAACAGTATATTAAAAAAAAATGATATAAAGGCTAAGATAAATTATGAATATTACAGTGAGTTTTACGGTGTCATAACATATACAATAGTAGTAAGAGAGATATAAATAAGCATCAGATATCAATTTGATAGGAGAAGGACCAAAACCTATGATTTCCCAACAATTTAGACCAAACTATACTTTGAAATATGAAGATGGTCGGGAGGTGCGGTTAATAAAAAAAATAGTTAACAAATATTTTTTTGAGTTGAAAAACATCCAACGAGTGACTTACAGAAACAGAAACGGGTCACACGACAGTCCTGATGAAGCTCTACAAAGTGAGGCAAATAAATATTTGTTAACTATTTTTCTGTTCATTTTTGATCGTTTAATTTTAAGATAATATTTAAATCTTCATAGTCTCATATGCAGCGTTACTTACTAAAATATAAATACTTTTTGAACATAAATTGAAAGAATAAAACATTCAACGCTAAACTTCCATCAGTACGGACTAACCACGGAGTGTTTGTTTACAAGAACTGACACACCTGCTTATGCCCTTGGCGTGCCAGCTCAAGGCACATTCCACATTCCTTTCCGCGTCTTTTAATTTAACTTTGTGCTCTAACCGAAACTACTAAATAGCTCTACGTAAATTTGATCTTAATTAAACTTATATGTTTAATGAAAATTTAGAAAAAAAAAAAAAATTAACATCCCCGAATCTAAGATATCTTCAAAACATCGATAAGTCAGAAAGATTTTTACCAACAAGCTATAGGTACATTAACATAAAAATACACATTTTCGCGAAGCATACAAACGTAACTGCTGAAAAATAAGCCATATTTTGACTTATGGAAAGTAGTAATTGATTAACAACGAGGCATGTTATTTAATGTATTTTACTAGGCATTATAGATGGAAATAGGTAAGGAATTCCGAAAGGAAGAGGAACGGAGTAGAAAGTATTTTCAAAGGAAGCAGTTCTCTGTGAGTGATGGAATACAAGTATAAATATTGATTGGTTGTGTTCTGGTAGTCCAAGAGTGGATAGAGGAACGTAAGGATTTCAGTGATATAGGAAGGTTTATTATTTCTTAGGCGCTGAAAGAGGAAAGAATCATAGGAATATAGCCGTTGAAAAAAAGGGTAAAGGGGGTTTAGGTCGGAATAATTGCCACAGACAAGCATGTATCGGGAAACCCAAAAAATAAAACTTATGAAGGAGTTCATAAGACGCTTCAATTTTTCTTGAAGTTCATCAGCGAGTCAATGTATTGTGTTTCAACAACTAGCTGTATTTACAAGAAATGTCCACTCGAACATGAAAACCCCCATTTCGCTAAGCGAACAAACTAAAATACAAGGTTAATTACTGAAAAATAAAAATAATTTTGAAAGGAATATGATCCGGGTGCGGTCAAAAAAACTTAAATAGTAGAAATATACTATTTTAATGAGGCTTATTAAAATGGTATATTTCTACTATTTGAGTTTTTTGACCGCACCCGGACCATATTCCTTTCATCTTTACACAAGGTCAATCAATTATCTTCCAGTAAAATTTATTTTAATCCATTAACTAATTGTAAAACGATATATGTCATTTAGTATTTTACTTCATTGATTTAAATATTTTACTAGCTCATTAGTCACGAAATGCGCGTTTCGAAGAAGGTTTATGTCTGCTGGGGAAGTATTGCCGCCCTTACGACACCATGATTTTTATTTGAGTTAATAAAAAAATATTTGATGAATAATGAAAAAAATATTTTCACTAGGGCCTGCAGTGAGGCCGAAAAACGACATGAAACGTCTCGGATTCGGTTCCCACCCGGTAGGTAAATATCTCACTCTGATCAGTATGATGTGGCAATATCTAGGCAGCTGACAGTGGTGTGTAAAAAGAATCACTTAGCCCACTTATCGAACTATTTTCCTTTGCTAGTACAAGTGCATAGTATAAGAGCCCGGTGGGAAAAAGTCAGTTATTTCACTCCAATTTTTTATTAATTTAATAAAACTACGTTTTTTTACATTAAAAAAACACATTACGTTTACACGTTTATTACAAGTCAAAATTGATGAGTCTCCCAAGTTTAGTTAGAGGGAATACAAAACGTAAAAGTAAAAAAAAAAAAAACTTATTTTTTATTAGAACTATATCTAACTACCACCGACCCTAGAAAACCTAATACAACTTCAACATTAACGTAAAGTAAATTTACTAAAATATGAGCCCTATAAAAGCTTTTTACAATAGTTCCCCAAATATACTTTTTCGAAAGCAATATTTCATAAGAAATCTATTGAAAAATCAGTAGCTACTGAATTTATTTTGGGAAAGCTATATCTCAGGAACCATTTGACATACAGATGTCTCCCAGCACTCAAATTAAAGTTGAACGTACGATAATGTAGTTTACAGCGTTTATCTTCGCAGGAGTAGTAGTTTAATAGTTAATTTTTTTCTGAATAACTATAAATCAATACATTTTAGCAAATATCATGAAATATACTTTTCTACGAAGATAAACGTCATAGACTACATTAGCACATTTAACTAGCTTTAATTTGAGTGCTAATAGACATCTATTCATCTCATAGTTCCTGAAATATAGATTTCCGGAAATAAATTCACTAACTACCGATTTTTCAGTAATTTGTTTTTTTAATGTTGCTTTTAAAAAATCTGTACCTAGAGAACAGTGAAAAATTATTCTTTTTAACGTTTTAAAAAAGTCGCTATTTTTATTCCCCCTAAGTATACATGGCAGACTCTTCAATTTTTAATTGTAATTATACATAGTTTTAAACACTAAAGTAATCAAAAGTCAGGATGAAATTATTTATTTTTTTCTCTTCTTGGGCTCTTGTACTATTAGTACAGCTTTTACGATCAATCTAAACTGAACCTTATTGGACCAAATTACAAGAGAAAAAAACATTTTTTATTAGAATTAGAAGACGGCAGCGCAAGATACACCAACATTGAAACCGGGAACTCAGGTATCAAGCAAGGAAAGGCTTTGACCCTTCAGCCCAAAGCAGTAGAATTTAACCTGGATTTTATTGCTCTTTGTCTGTTGTTATAAACTCTGGTGGTACTTCAGGTCGTTGTGTCCTATCTTCGGCCATATATCACCTTGAAATATTCATGGCATAGGCAAAGATAAGTAGCACTGTTGGTACATAAAATCGATAAGATAATGAAATAACTTAGAAAATCTTATCGAGGAACGCCAAGATGTTTATCACTGATTCAGAAAAGATCGAATATAATACTAAAATATAATACAATTCCTTTATTGTCCAAAGCTATGAACAAAGAAAGAAAGCGTTTTCATAAATAATTTTTATCTATTATGAACAAGATCTTAAATGTTTTGTTTTTAATATTATACAGTTTTATTATAATTTAAAATCACTTGAAATTTATAATAATTTTTATTTTGCATCTTTGGAGATCAACGCATTAATATTTAAACATTTAACTAGGAAAAATCAACAATTAAATCTAACTGAAAACATATAATACATCATATGTTTATTTATTATAAACATGTATTGTATGTATAATATATGACGTTATGTATGATGTTAATATATATTGCTATTATTTATTATTAAGGTTACCTTTGCAAAATTCTGCTAGAATCTGGAATATTTAATTACTAGATAAAAAATATATGCAGCCATTAAATAAGATAATAAATAAATTAGGATCTTCTATTATAAAATCAATTAATAATTCATCACATAAGCTCTTTAACAGGTTATTTGACATTATTGATGAACAAAAATATTAAATTCAAATAAATTTTTTTAAATTTATTTCAAGACAATTATTTCTGTAGCTTGGAGCATCAACAACTTAACACCGTTTTTTGAGGATTCTAGTTTTTATGTAATATTGTCTATAGAAGACTAAACTTTTACATCCAAAAATTATGGTCTCAGAAAGAAACCTTTAACTACTGTATTTTTGTATAATAACAATTTATGCTCATCATAATTTCTGAAAACCCTTGATTTCAGTTTTACTGAATTTTATATTGGACATTTGTTGTTGCTCCTCCTCCAAGTCACTAATATATTACATTAATTATAGATCTTATAATTATTATAATATTTTACTCACTAAAAATGTTGTTTCAGCTCCTGGGTATAATATGCATGGCATGCGCATCTCCTGCACTTCTTACGGGTACACATTGGTTCCTGTTTGTGGCTGTGATGAGCTTCATTGCCACATTGATTTGGGTTTTCATCTACCTTTTATCGATAAGGGAAGCATTAACTCTTCCAATCAACTGGATTCTCACTGTAAGTTTTAATTAGTAGGATGATTATATTCAGACAAACAAAATGAAATATTTGTTATATCCAAATGTTATGTATTTATTACACTACATATTAAGATGTAAAAGGGAATTAAATCTAAATTTAAAAGTTACAAATTAAGTAAATTAAAGTTACAAGTAACTAACGAATATGAATAATTCAGGAATTTACTCCATGCTTAGTAAATCCCATCTAATTTTATTTTTAAAGTTTGGATCAAGTTAAATATACTACATAATAGATTTTATAACTTATAATTTATTAATTTAACTTTTATTATTTAATAATAAATACATTTATTTTAAAAAATGGAGAAAATAGCAGGTCTTCTTTAAGGAAAAACATGTTGCTAAGGACATTCAGACCACTATTGTGAGTTTGATTCACACAGGAAGAAAACAATATCTTTAGAAGCACATGAAAGTAGTCAACTCTATAATGTAGCAATTGATTTTCCTATTATGGGTATAACTTGGAGATGTAAAGACTTGAAACTAATTATCGTATTCCCAAAAAAGTTTTTTATAATTAAATCAAAAACTAGACTTGAAAAATCAGATTTTTATTATTTTATCGCATTTAATTTTTTTTTTAATTAGAAAGAGACTATATGAATGCAGAAAGTAAATATAAACCTTGCAGAAATAAAATCAAAGTACAAAAGATGGTATTAGGTGAAACTTCGGTTTTTTTTAAACAAGTCATTCATCATTCCATTTTCATACATAAATGTAATAACTAAATCGATAATTGAAAAAGAGTGAATAAAACATACGGTAATCTGATTACATGATATCTTGGTCTAAATAAATATTTTTTAAATTTATAGTTTCATTATTTATTTTATTTAATTTTATCATCTAGTTATTTTTAATTTCTTTAATTTTTTTTCTGTTTGAATTATAATCCGCTATGAATACCAAAATGTTTACTTACATTGGAAATTCAGGTAATGTGCGATACATGTGTACAAAATTTATATCAAATACATGACCCTTGCTTAGGGATTCATAGAAGAAAAAAATCCATATTTTGATTTATGTATGTTAACGCATTTTTTTATTATTAATTTACCCTAGCTATATATGAAATATATAGCATGGGGAAGTATTTTTTAAAATTCATGATAAGCAGGTATGAACCTTTCTCAGTACTTTAAACAATGCTTATATTACCAATGAGAAATTTAAGAATAAGGTTTTAAGAAAAACTAAATTGAAAAATTCAGCCTAAGAATACTAATAAAAATAATATAATAATAGAAAACAAATTTCAACTTTCAGAATTCATTTTTTTTTTTCAATTCCAGAGTCTATTTTCTATTTTTTTTTTTAAGATTGGTAATAAATAAACTTAAAAAATTGACAAAAACTGTAGTACAGGTGGTTTATTACGGTGTAGGACACTAATAAAACTTTTAAAAAACTAATTGTTCAAAAGCCGATTTTTGAATCCTATTACTACCTCAAGTCTAGGTTTGTGTACTTATCCCCTTTACAAAGTAAATACAGAAATATACTTCGTTTTTTCTAATTTACTTCAATTACTGTTTTTACTATTTATATTAAACTGCTGGATGAATTTAAGTACATTCAATTACCTACATTAGTACATTTAATTATGAACTGCTCAAACTTTCTTAAAGCACTGGTATTTCTCAGTTAATTCATGATTCGTTTTAATTTATCAATTACAGAAGTCAGGAGGCATTACAGATCACAGAGCCATAGGATAAAGTGCCATCTTTATCTATCTTCATTTATTGGAAGAGTTGCATTGAGCTACAGGCTAGTTCACTGACTTAATGAAAACATAAGTTATATGCTTGAAGATTTTTTTTCTCCATTCAAAATCAAAGATCACTAGATATAAATTTATAAAGAATAATTCATAATAGTTATTGTTTTTAAATTTATTTTTTGTTTATAGGAAGTGGTGAATACTGGAATCATGACAGTACTATACTTCACAGCATTTATTGTTCAGCTCTCAATATGGTCGCCAGGCTACAGCAATTATTACAGAGCACCAAACATTGCTGCTGGGGTAATTTTTTTATTACTGCTTTAATTATTTTTTACTATACATATTCTTAATAAATGAACATTATTTTTAAAGTAAAATTACATTAAAGTAAAATTACACAAATTGTAGTTAAAATTAATTATTAAACATTTATATATTATAATTTAACATTATTCAAAAAGATCACGGAAGAAACCTTTTCAACCACATTAAGTCCATATATTTCCAATCGATTACAAAAAAGATATCATAAACATTATAATAGATATGGAAAATATTATAAATGATCTGGATTCTACTGATAACCATAAAAACAGGATCAGAAATAATAAGAATATAATGAGAAAAATTTGCACCAAAAAAAAAACAATAAAGTTATTTGTAATACAGTTATATTTTATTTTATAAGGGTATATATAATAT
>NW_027112074.1:1958196-1992490 GCF_000696795.3 Halyomorpha halys | reverse complement strand
TTTACTAACAACATAAATTCTAACTTTAACTTTGTAAATTGTAATTATAAATTTGTAGTTTGTAACTTTCTCTCTCTCTGTAATTGTAACTTCGTGGATATGTCAATTGTAATCTACTAACTTTGTAAATCCAGTGTAAATGGACCTATTGGTCAAAACACTTAAATAAATAAATAAATTTCTGTCAATACAAATGCTGTCCATTACCCTTATACCGCATAAGGGTAAACTTTATAACTATGGTTATGATGTATATCATTACTGTGAGCTGACAATATTTTTAAATCTCCATTTCCTTTTAGCTCAGTTGCATATTTAGTCAAGTATGCCATGAAAATCCTTCTCTAAGAGCCTAAAATAAAGTATATCATAAAGCCTATAGATGAAGGCAAACCATATATAGTTCCAATAAAGATAAAAAATTACATTTTATTTTTGTAACGAAAGAGCATGAGTTCATACTTGTCTGCTAAGTTTTTCCAATAAATTAAGTGAGGTTAACATTTTCCAAATCACGCTGCTGTTTAATTTCTTTTAAATATTGATAACATAACTTGAAATTGTGCTTTACAGTCTTATAGCATAAGAAAAAAATAAAAAAAGTCCAAGGCTTATAAGCTTATACACCGGCTTTACAAAGTAAAGTCATTTAACTTAAAGCTTAAAAAAGGTCTCAAACTTTCAATAGGCAGTGTATTCAGCATACATTTCAATTTACTATTTCCACTTCTTTGTTTTTCCAATTCAAATAGTCTTGGAATGAGTCAGCAGTACTCCTGAGATCATCTAAGCCACGGTAAAGCTTGGAGACCAAATCAGTAGGTTCAGGCCACCTATGCTTCTGTATATATTTCATCTTTACAGAATGTAACTCTTCTACACTAACATAAAGGAGTTAAATAAATTTAAATTTTTTTGTTTAGAAACGAATTAAGTCAACTGAGGCATAAAATCAAAAACTATTCTTTTCAGATAGGAAATTAATAATTCTAATATGGAGAGTATGAATACTATGGTTTACAGTCTGGAAGCTATTTGTTCCACTGCTGCTTGATTTATGTTTTTAACTTCCACCAATCGAGGTATGGAAGTGATTTGAATCCTGCCTTTGAAACTTTATCAGCTAGTTCCATTGACATTCAACAGTTCGCAGATATCCACTGTAGGGTTCCTGTTCATAACATTTTATTTTATTACTTTTTTCCTTAACCCCTTTTCTTCTCATAACAGCTATGAGGTGTTCCAACACCAATGCAACTAATATCAGCCCTGTCTTTCGCTCACTAGTGGATCTAGCCATGGTGCGCACCCCTTGAAGATGAACAAAAAATTTAATTTACTTGAAAACTTGTATGATTTCATATAAATACAACAGATGCTTTTTTATTATTTCTTTAATTGAAAAACAATTTACATTTCAAAATTTGTTATTTAAATTGTATTTTTCAAGATCCACACTTGAGAAATTTTCAATGCAAAGTCAACATCCACATTTGGAAAGTTATTATTTAAAAATTATTGATTGGAAATGTTGATTTGTTATACCTATTTGATAAGGGAAAATTAAAACTGAATAAGTTTTTGTAGTAGAATTTGAATTTAAAAAAAAAAACAAAAAAAAAAAACCTTTATTGGGAGATTATTATTAAGGTGACCTTGTGTAATTAATTATAGGAAAATTGTCTAGGTGGCAGTTAAGGAAGGTACAAAATAATAGACCATCCCAATCCAGACCATCTTCCAAAAAAAAAAAATTTATTTTTAAAAAATTGGTTTTTATTAACTTTTGATAGAAAACTCTTCAAAATTCAAAGAACTTGAACTTGAAGTTACTGTATCAGTCAAAAACATTTATTGATGTTAGCCAGAGATCTAATTAAAAGAAACATAAATCTCTGACCACAACAGTCATTTGAGCACCTCACAAAAAAAAGTTTATGGGAAAAGAATAATAACAAAATTTAATTTTTTTTATTGATATAAATATATATATTTTTAATTTAAAATCGAAAATCACAAAAATAAATGGTGCTGCTGTGAAGACTGAAAAGAACATAACTTTAACATAAAATGAACTTAAATTTATACGCAAATAAAAAATAAATAAAATTCCCTTTTCATAATCTTAATAAGGAAGGAAACTTCTAAATTGTTTGGAAGATAAATCTTCGTACAGTGTTATCATGGACATACAAATAGTTAATACCAAAATTATTTTCCAAATAAATTTTATAAAGTATAACATGCTATATAATTGGTACGCGGTAACATGCTTAAACGTAATTCAATTATTAATTTATTTAGTTGAAAGATTTCTTCGCGTGAGATGGTTTTGATTAAAAACGAATCACTGGTCAGTGAAATGACAAATAAAAATTTCTTTTCCGATGGGTGTTGATATCAGGTGACGAAAATGTAGCATTCCCATACTTTTTTGGACGAGATAGGTAACTTGTGGTTGGCAGAAAACAAATTATTGGAAAGTTTTATATTTTGTTACTATTCCCTCCCAATACGTTTCTGCGACTATGTCCCTACTTACTGCGCATATATTACAAGAAATTACAGTGCCAACCCGCTCTTCAGAGATATCGCCCCTCCACCAAGACCTGGGAGGTGGCAAAGCACTGTCCCCTTAGTAGACGTCCTCGCCGAGGGAAGGACTTCGGGTTCTGCAGCTTGAAGTCATCACACCACCACCAGCCGGAATGATCCCTCTCCATTCTATGTAAACCCCCAATTAGTATGTTACTAATGTGAAACTGCCTTCAGCGGACCCTGTAACTCAACTTATACTGCCATACGGCAAACAAAGTCAGTATGTTATATGTATATATACTATGTATTATCATATATTTGTAATTGTAATTGTATATCAATAAAGAGGATTTGAAAATAAAATAAAAAAAAAAAAGAAATTACAGATCACAGCAAGATTACCCGACTCCCGTTACTTCAAGAATCCAGTCACTGTTCAATAAATAGTAACTAAGCAAACTAGTTATTTTAACTCCCTATAACAATGTTTTAATGTTAAAGATCTGTTTATGTCGAAAGTTTAACATTATACTTTGTGATTAATTTTAAATAATAGTGTAACACATCCCTAATTAATATAAAACAGTAACTAAAAGTTTTTAATTTAATTTAGGACTTGCACGCTGTGAAAAGTCTAAGTTCGTCCGAAAAAAATGTTTCCTACGCAACAGAAGTAAACTGATAAATATAACTGTTTATAAATACTTGGTCTAACAAAAGAAGTACATTATTCAGCTTTTGTTAGAACTGTTAACAATGGATGAGTATTTAAAATGAATAAATGAGGCGTTCGGTCGTATGACATGGCAACAGCAATAATAAATTGTACGTTAATTACTATGTTTTATCTTCAACCAATAGTCACTTACTATAGTTTAATAAGAACATTATTCTCATAAGAAAACAAATTTCCTAATGAATCTTTTAATAGTTTATTAAATCAGCCTTTAAAAATCCGGTGATGCCAGAAACTTCAATTCATGAATAATTTTAGTAACCATGTTTTACGACGGAACACCTTAAATCTTAGGATACATGATACATTTCGCCTCAGTTGCTGCCAGAAGCCATACATCTAATAAACTTTCTCTAAAATAACCGCATCAATGCCTTGAGGCCTAATAATAAATAGTGCTAAATATATAAATAATATCTCAGTTCAGTCTTTCTCCCAAAAAGTCTCTGTAGAACAACTAGCTCGAATTACTTAATAAACATTTTACTTATCTCCTTCGGCATTCCAGAAATTACTTTAAGGTATTACTGATATAGTATATTAGACTATCTCGAATTATTTAACAATTTATGTGAATGGGCAGTATAAAAAAACAAAGAAGTAAATAAACATCGAATCAGATCATTTGAAAAGACTTAAATTACAAAAATAAACTTACAGAACATTCATAATTACGAAGTGTAATTTAGCAGAAGAAATTAGCACCGAATAATAAAATTCAATTTCCATTTAAAAATAAGCGTTTTTTAGAATTCTATTTTCTTTAACGCAAAAAGTCGTTTCTTGAAAGTTATATGATAAATTACAGAATTCAAAAGATGTAAAAAGTGTTCGTATTGCAGTACTGCCTTTAGGATCGGTGGTGGGGATAGCACTCTCTAATGATAACAAATGTGCACTACAAGTTTTGTTTAGTGCTGTCGTGTTAATAGTTGTGTATTTGTTTGTTTAGTTCGTTCTAGACTTCAACTATTCTTATCGATTTTTATTTTATCGCAGTGATGGTGAAGTTTTTCTAAATCTGTTGTTTAAATCAACTCAAGTCAATTGCTCGGGTAGCTAATATCAAACCACATATTCCTGCGTTTGGTCCTATTACTAATTACCATGGTCGTACATAATTATTTCCTTTAGATTTACGTGGGAGGGACTTGTAATCTTCATGGATGAAGCTTGGTTATTGTTGACGAAGCAGGCATAAGTGTTTGGTTAACGAAACTTGTTAAACCAAACATTCTTTAAAACTTCAATGACAAAATAATATAATTTTCTTCTCCTTAAATCATTGTTAATAGCAAATTTGTTCACTATAAACTTTTAATTGTGTCTTTCATCTTGAAAACAGTCTCCTACCTATCAAAAATGACTTCACAGGCTGGAAAAAACATTTGCAAAAGAAGAGGTATTTCTATACATAATTCTGCCATGAACCAGGTAAATCTGCCTTCTAGCTCATCGACATCATCAAATGCTGTTGTTCCAGTTACAGCAGATTTAGCATCTCTATTTGAATGTCCAGTTTGCTTTGATTATGTCCTACCACCTATACTGCAGTGTCAAAGTGGTCATCTTGTTTGCAGTAACTGTCGACCCAAGCTTACTTGCTGTCCAACATGTAGGGGCCCTTTGGGCAACATTAGAAATTTGGCAATGGAAAAGGTTGCCAGTACAGTGATGTTTTTGTGTAAATATTCTACCTCTGGATGCACCATGTCTTTATTGCACACAGAAAAAGCTGATCATGAAGAAGTATGCGATTTCAAGCCTTACAGCTGTCCGTGCCCTGGTGCTAGCTGCAAATGGCTTGGATCATTAGAACAAGTCATGCCACATCTTCTCATGTCTCACAAATCTATTACAACTTTACAAGGTGAAGATATTGTCTTTCTTGTGACTGATATTAACTTACCGGGTGCAGTTGATTGGGTCATGATGCAGTCATGTTTTGGTCATAATTTTATGTTGGTTCTTGAAAAACAAGAAAAGTATACTGGTCATCAACAATTTTTTGCGATAGTACAGCTGATCGGTTCTCGTAAACAAGCTGAGGTTTTTGCATATCGGCTGGAATTGAACGGTCACAGGAGGAGACTAGCTTGGGAGGCTACTCCAAGAAGTATTCATGAAGGCATCGCCTCAGCTATACTAAGCTCCGACTGTCTTGTGTTTGACACTTCGATCGTTCAATTATTTGAAGATAATGGAAATCTTGGTATCAATGTGACCATATCTATGGTTTGAAATATTGTTTTATCATCATTTAGCTAGTGCCAATAAGACTGCCTTGGATTATCAAGGAGTTATGTTCTCGTACAAATGAAGAGGTACGTTATGCATTATAATTACTAATCCTCTAAACTATCGAGTACCAGTTTATAAAATTGTTATGTGTTATTTATAATCAAGAAAATTTCTATTTGTTTTTAATGAGGTGTAGATAGTTGACCGTAGATTAATGATTGGAGAAGTTTGTCGGGGGGTGCGGTCAGCAAAGAACAACATAAATAAACAAAACCATATTTATTTATTTTATGCCGACGTTTCGACCTGAGTTTCAGGTCTTCATCAGGCCTATAGAACAAAAGAGATAACAACAACATTTAGAGTAACATACAATTGAAAAGGAATAGTATACAAACAAATTTAGAATTAAATCATAAATAATAAAAAATTGATAACTGATAATTGAATAGTACAAAATTTTAATTGATTGATATTCGTGAAATTGTATGGTAGTAAATTGAAAACAGTGGCCGATGAAATTTAATATCATGTAGGTAAGAAGATATGTATAATATAAGATATGCAAATGGTGTCTAAAACAATTGAAAAATTAAATAAATAAATTGAATCTACAAATTGAACATGTTTTATGCCGACGTTTCGACCTGAGTTTCAGGTCTTCATCAGGGCTATAGAACAAAAGAGATAACAACAACATTTAGAGTAACATACAATTGAAAAAGAATAGTATTTTATGCCGAATTAATGTTCAATTTGTAGATTCAATTTATTTATTTAATTTTTCAATTTTTTTAGACACCACTTGCATATCTTATATTATACATATCTTCTTACCTACATGATATTACATTTCATCTGCCACTGTTTTCAATTTACTACCATACAATTCCACGGATATCAATCAATTAAAATTTTGTACTATTCAATTATTAGTTATCAATTTTTTATTATTTATGATTTAATTCAATATTTTGTATAATTCTAAATTTGTTTGTATACTATTCCTTTTCAATTGTATGTTACTCTAAATGTTGTTATATCTTTTGTTCTATAGCCCTGATGAAGACCTGAAACTCAGGTTGAAACGTCGGCATAAAATAAATAAATATGGTTTTGTTTATTTATGTTGTTCTTTGCTGACCGCACCCCCCGACAAACTTCTCCAATAATTTGTTTTTAAGTTGTTGATTATCATTTTTTAAAGAATAAAATGGTCCATCATAAAAATACAATAAAAACTAATTTAATTACTAATAATACACATTTCATATAATAATACCCTCTATGCCTTCAGTATAACTGATCTTAAGAACAATTTTTGTTTTGATTATCTTGTTCTAAACCTTTGAGTTTTATAGGAAATAGATTAATTGGAACGCTTTATTGATTATATCACATGTTATAAATTTTGGGCCTCATAAAAAATAGAATTTTCCACAAAACGTAATCTTTTTGCTTACTAGTCAAATAGATACAATCCCTGATACTAGTAATGGTGGGGAACAAGTCTGCCAAGTGAGCATATCTGTTAATCTATTAGATAATGAAGAATATCAATTTTTTAGCTTCAGAGCTTTAGAAGAATTAATTATGAAGTATTAATTAATCGTATAAAAGTCCACGTTTAAATTTCAAAATTGAAGTTCTACTCTGATTTTAGAGTAATTATTAAATGTTTTATGAAGGGGATGGTTGCCAGGAAAACAGAAATTAAAAAATAGCTACAACTGTTTATTAAGAGCTGACAGTTCAATCCATTTTGCATGTCTTTATTAAGGCTATTTAAAGGAATAGATATCTAAACATTCAAGGTTTAACCTGGACCATCTTGTTTTAACAATGGTCAACCATCTATATATGATTCTGATAACGATGATATCATAGTTATTTATTTGTTATCACCCCTAGTTTATCCTGAATTTTATTAGTTATAATTTCCTTAGTTCTCATAGCCGTTTTTAATACGCTAATCCATTTTAATGTGTCCACTAATATTAATTAATTTTTGTGAAATTCATTTTCTGATACATTATTAGTAATAAGAATCGCCTTTGAAAATTTTAATTCTATTTACTCTGTGATCTATTATTATTCTAACAACTTTCACATGATACAACCAAATAACGAAACTTCGTCAGTGCTTCCTATCCATTAGATTTAACTGTAAAAAACTTTTTCCTACATCATTGTAAATAGAGTATATCCTTCATTTCTCACCCCTATGTTAAACGATTGGTCAGATACATTAAAAAAAAATGAATATAACCTCTTTCCTCAAATTAATTTTTATTATATTTATAGTCTATTCGTTAAGAATTATTATACCTCAAATCCTGAAAAAGACATTAGACACTTAGGCCAGCCCAATGTTCAATACATAGTGACCGGTGGTACACTGATATGACTTTATCTTTTTCAGCTAGATTTTTAGCAAAATTTTAAGGTACATTTAGATGTATTTCTTAAAGCTTGTATTCATTATAATCCATAAAACAACTAGTGATTTTGAGGGAACATATGATTTATTTTTGATGAAACATTATCAAATGCAGTAAAGATCATAACATAAATGCACTTTACCAACACACAAACATACTACTCAATGTCGATACACAACTAACTGAGTTAGAGTTGAATTTGAATCAAGTTGACTAGAGTTACCGAAACTGATAACTTTATGTTATCACAAAAACCAAATTTTCTATAGATTTTTTTTTTTTTTTCTACAGTATACTTATTAATATATTTATATTGTAACATTGTATTTTTGTCTGTTTATTGTTCTTAATTTATTAATTTTTTTTTTTCCTTTCAGATTTTTGGAGTGTTTAATGCTCTTGCTTATGGAGCTGGTACCTACTTGCTTTATACCGAATGGAAATCATCTACTGCGACGACGCCTCAATAGAATCGCCAGATTTCAAAATTAATGGGTCAGCAATAGAAATTATGACCATTTATATCAATATTTGGTTACTTCAAATAGCTTTTAGTTTTTCATTAATAATTAAACTTGATATATATTTATACATGATAATTACACTATATCTAAAATTTGAATCACTTCAAAATTTGCCTTGTTTCGTTCTTTTATGATGAAATCAACTTTAATTATTAATGTTAACTAATGCATACAAATTTCTATGAGGACCATTCCTTTTCACCTTCATTTTAAGGTGTTTTCTTTTTCTTTTTTTCTTTTTGATTTGGCATAAAGCAGTAAGTGTGTTGAACTTGTTACTATTGGCGATATATGTATGATAAAAAAATATATAATTTTATAAAGTCTGATTATGAATTGCTAGAAAACAAAGATATATAACATTCTGCTTTGTTTTTGTTTCTTTGCTATATTTAACCTTGTAAATTAATTATTACATAACAATTTGTGTGAGAGTATTCAAAAGAATATGGATTGCACGTTATAGATTTTATCAAGTCTTTTGAATGTAGTGAGTTAAATATATTTAAAATTAAATAGTTGTTTATATGATTTTCAAAAATTATATATATTTATAAATATGCTGGGTTCATAATTTAATTTTTTTTTAATTTGTAAAACATAAAAAAATATATATAAAACTTAATTATATCTTGTGCTACCTCACATGATTTTTATTTTTTGTTTATTAAATGTGCAGCGACAAAGTGTGATTTATAAGATCTTAACTACATTTTACTATAGAATTTGCTATTATTATCAACTAACTTCAAACTAATCTGAAATAAATGTTTTGTATATGTATTTTATTTAAATTTTGTAAATATTTCTTTTATTAAATATTGGATTTGTAAATTTAAATATATGTATGTATTTATTTTGATACTATGCTAAGTATAGATTGTGACTGTTTTATGGATAGATTATTTTAATAAAGTATAATTGTTTGTTTTATAACTTGATTAACTTATTTAATACATCAAATATTCCCACATGCCAGGTTTATTTAAGGTAATTTGGGACATAAAATATGAGTTATATTACAAAACTGAAAAAGATCAATTAATAAATATGATATGAAATGATAAATGATTATTAAGGACAAAAACTATAAGTCATTTTTTAAAAGCATTGAGTTTCTCAGTCTGCAGTAAATAACTAACTAGCCAACTTCTACCAGTTCAGGCGTCATCTGATGTGAAAACTTTTAAGGACCCCTACGTAGTCAGTCGGAATGACAGTCATCATTCAAAAGCGAGGCTGACTTGAATCCCGAAGACCCCTTCACTATGAGTCCAACTGATGCTTATTTAATTTAATTTATCAGCTAACCAACAGTAACAAACTTGTCTCATGTCTATTTTGACACATAATAAACAGAAAGCTTTCCTGTGGCCATTTTCGTATTTGCATGCAAAAATAAAGTGAAACACATATGAATGAAGCACTTGCAACCTTCCCTGCACTTCAAATTTTGAATGATCAGATTTCAAAATTATCTTGATAGTCCATCAGTATTATCCTTATACTATCAATCTGAACTTTCATCTTTGGCTTTACTGTCAATCCTGACTATCTAAACAAAAACTGAATGTATCTTCAAAACTGTTCAATGCATATTGAAATATAAAAGGTGTCAAAACTCAATTGATACTGCCAATATTTTTTGGAGTTTAGGAGTGAAACTTTTTGGGGCACAAATATGTCACCTGTATATTTTATGATGGATTTTTTGAGGGAAATGAAATTCTAGAACCATATTAATTTGGTAAAAATATGGATCCAACCATTAGGCACTAATGCCAAAAAATCAAACTTTTTCAGACAAATTTTTATTTATTAAAAGAAACCTATCAAAATCACCTTTATTAATTAGCTATAAAATTAACATCACTCATGTACTGAGCCCAAAAGAATGTATTAAACCAAGATAATCATAATAAACCCAATTTTACTAACTGTACAAAACCAATTTGACAGAAAATCAAAAATTAAACACCAATTGTAATTTTGCTGAAATGATTCGAGCATAATTCGGAAAAGTGTGGTGTGTGTTTGATGACTGTTTCTTATAGTAGAGTCCATTAACTAATACTTCTCAAGCCGATATCGAGAATTAACAAAAGACTCTCACTGTATTTTGTGTTTCAGCAGTAATTGTGCACAAATATATCAATTTATAAAAATCCTTTTATGTTTAATTTGAAAATAGAAACCATCATCGAATAAATACAATATTTGAGAATTACACCTCCAATGTTTTCCGTAAAATAACAATTTGAATTTATGTTCAAAACAGGATTATCGTTGTTAATACCTAACACGAAGCCTCTGTACAGAAGATTAATTTTATATCTGATTTAGTCAGCTGCAACCTTTATTATGGGAATATTTTTAGTATACAAGGCTTTCTTTTGAGGATAAATTAAAATATCTGATTTTTTTGGAATTGGTACCTATCTAAAACATTGAATTTTAACTTTATTTGGTTTCCTATAAGAATCAATCATAAAATATAGCCCATTTCTATTCAATCCATTTATGTGTATCGGAGAACCTTATATGGTTGAATATGAGCTCAAAAGAAACTTCAGGTAACCATCACATTACATCCCTAAATTCAAAAAAATTTTGGATTGGAAGGAATGAGATGTCAATTGGCTAAGTAATTGCTATTCTAATTTCATGTAATTTAATCCCCTGTGAATTCTGTCTATTTGAACAAATTTCTTATGAGCAGAAATCTTAAAGGTTAAAATAAATCGATATGCAATCATGTGATCATAAAATTGATTTTATATTTATTTCCAGTATCTTTTAAAACATTTAAATAAACCGTACTATATTAGTAAATCTAACTGAATATCATTTTGATATTTTGGAGCCATTCTTTAACAGATTTTTTTCTCTTTTGTTGTAAAGTGTTTATAATTTAAATTAAAATTACTTGGAGTTCTAGGGAAAAAATACCAAATGCATAAGAATGTAATTGGTATTTGCAATTACTTTGGCTCAGCTTGTAATTGTAATAATGGTCCCACCATTACAGTTACAGGAGCTCACCAAGTGATTACAATTACTTTTTGTCCAACTCTCATGATTGGCATATTTATTAATTGTTCCATATTCATTATTTGTTTATTGAAAAAAATATGTAACAATATAGTTCAAAGTGCATTTTCCAAATCGGTGGTTAAATAGTGGTTTAATAAATTTACTTTCTTTTTTTTTTTTTTTTTTTATCCTTTTGTAAATAACTATTTCATTTTCTAAATAAATTGATGTTTATAATTTTGTCCCAGTAGAATCGTTTCGATGGTAGAGTAGCAACTATTTTTAGATTTACTGCTAAATTACTCCTATGCCTTGTCATATTCAAGGTTCTATTCTTAAGATTAACAAAGTTTGGTAAATGATGTTCCCCCTGGCACCAAATCATTCAATCTGATATCTCGATCGCTGTACTACTCTAAACTATTCAATAAAGTAAGTATAAAACTATTTAATAAATGTTGCACTTATGGACCACTTTTCAGTACTCCAGATTTAATGAAGAGTCAGAAAGAGATTATACTTCAAGAATCTACAAACTGGGCTTAAAGATAGGCATTTTAATTGATCATTTTTTATTATTTTCGGTTTAATTTTTTCTGACATCATGATCATCTTTTGTAAATCAATATCTTGTAATAAAACAGGAGAGCAGTTTGAATAAATGTTTTTCTGGTTAATGTAAAAATTTACTATTGGTTAATGAGATAGTCATTCACACCTCTGGGTTAAAAAAAAAAACTAATGCTAAATTGATGTCAGAGCATTCCAAGTGGACCAGAAAATAAATAAATGGTTGCTTGACATAAGAAGAAATCCCTTATTCGTAGGTCCATTCTTTTGTGCTTTAGTAGTTCAAAATTATTTTTAAACATTTTTTATTAACCCTTTAAAAAATGGCAGTAATTTTTTGTTGGTATTTTTGAGTTCGCTCTGTGTGGCTTTCTAAATTATTCAACAGGAGTTGGTGCAATTTTAAAAAAATGAAATTTCACCCCACAAATCAAAGCCCTTTTTATTTCAACCTGTGTGGTATATGTTGCCAAAACTATCAGATTATTATTAGTTTGGCGCTACAACATGTTGACACATCCAAGCCTCCTCAACCAGCAACCTCCAGAAATTATTGTCCTGCACTGCTGCCATCCAGTTGAGGACTCCCAAACTCCTCGCATCCGCAGCCACACAGTCAATCCATCGAAGTCGGAGGCGGCCAACTCTCCTTCGGCCATGAATTTATGACAATCAGTAATCTTATATAGGAGTTTCCTGTTCCTCCATCCTCGCCACATGTCCAGCCCATCTCAGATATCGCTTGAAAAGACTAACAATGACAGGCTCACTAAAGAGGTTGTAAACCTATTCATTTGTTCTTCGTTTGCACTCTCCACCAACTAACACCAGTCCATATATCTTTCGGAGGATCTTTCGCTCAAATCTGGCCAACTTCTGATACGAAAACTATCAGATGATAATGGAAATTTTTTTATTTTCACAGGGTAATTTCTTAATGAAGGACAAATTTCTCAGTGTTAGCTTTTTGTACTCATAGATTTGTAAATATACTTACTTTAAATAAAATATCAGTGATGAGTTATTAACCCTTTCAAAATTACACCTTTTAACAAATCATGTATTTCTGATTATCCCACTGCTATATTTCTATAGCAGAACCAGTTAAAAATTTGAAAATTCAATGCATGAAAAGCCTACATATCCAAGTCCACTTTGAATTTCAAATTTTATTTTTAACTGATTATAGGTATCAAATTATTCATTATAGTGAAAATTGAATAATTCCTAATGAAATATGTCTATTGGGAGACCAGTTAAATATATGAAAATTCTACACATGCAATTTTTGTATCGCCTAAAATTCTAATATAAATTTCAACTTTTAGATTCAGCTATAAGTAGACATAAAAAATTGGATTTTCCGTGTTATTAACAATATTTTATTCATACTGAGACTTGAATCTAAAAGTCAAAATTTATAATGTAGATTAATGCTATGCCATAGAGATCTTTTATGTGAAGAATTTTCAAATTTTTAACAGAGATTGAAACAATTCTTTCTTCTTTAAGAACTTAACTTGTGAAAGTTGAATTTTGTTCATTCTCTTTTGATAACTTTGGCAACAAATAAAACATAAACAGACACATGTAAGGAAAAAAAAATGGTTTTGATTTTTGGCTAGAATGTGCTGAACACAGTTGATTTTCTGATGTTGCCTAGCAACCAGTACTGGACCTCTTGAAATAGATTGTAAAAATGGATATAATGTACTATAATTTACCACTAAGTTTGCAGAAATAAAATATTAAATATATACCTTTTAATATTCAACTGCTCTCACCTGAAAAATGATGTCAGAAGTTTTTGTCCCTCGTTACACGTTTGAGAATTCCTCTTCCAGATGTTTGCAGTTCATTGCTTCATCAGACTGTAGAGAATCACATTGGTTTACTGTATTATGAAATTTTATTGCCTGTAAAGTAAGTTAATAGCAATCACATCAATGATGAAAATTGAAAAATAGTTATATTGTAAAATTATTATAACAAACACCACATATTGACTGTCATAATGGAATACAAATTATTTAAATCTATCATAGTTCTCAACGAATCAACTTCAAATTTATATGGCACCTGAAGGACATCAGGTTACAAATTCATAGCTGTATTTCAAGAATTAGAGTCTAATGAACCAAAAACTTTTTTGAGAGACGAGTTGAATAGTCAGGAGAGCACAAATAAGTAAAACTTATTTTTCTTTAATTTTTTACTTATTTGTGTTTTTCATTTACCACAATGCCAACCATTTTTTCCTCATATAACAATGGTTAACAACTAACCTAACATAAATTTTTATTTCATGATAAGTTTTTATTTATGTATTTTAAAAATTAAGATTAATCTATATTAAAGAACAATTTTTATTTAAGGATTTTCTAAAAATTGTTAACACAAAATTTTCAAATTAAAATTAATATCTATTTTGAACCCTGTATAATAGTAACTCAAAATCAATTGATGGTTTTGTTGTATCTTCTGGTTCATATTCCATAATGTCTATTAATACTAATATAATGGAGTATTAGAATTTACTTATATTTTCTCTATTTGAGGTACAAACTTATTGTTCAATAAGTTTATATATACCCTTCACCCTAAGTGACCTTCAAGGACACATAATTTTTATCTGATATCTGTGGAGTCTTAGTATGTCAGAGTATAATAAGTAATTTTATAATAAGTATATTTTCAGACAGACAGAACATCATGTGCTAATGAAAGCATTATATATGATAAATATTTATTTATATAGTTATAATTAAACAAAATAACTTTTAAATAGTTAATGCGATCAAATGAAAGATTGAACAACAAAGAAATTCTTTACTGAATATTTGGTTATATTATAATTTTGTATATCTATGTTTAGCTGTTTAATAAAAACACCTAAATGATAATAAATTATAGAACCATTAATGATCATAAATTGATTTTGACAACGTATTGGGGCCTATACTTCCATCTTCAGGTTATCTAATCTTATTATGTGTTGGCATAAAATCTGTGGTAGTTTCTCTTGAATTCGACTCTTATTTATTCACACGGTTTTTAACTGACTCCATATTTTGATTTTAATCTGAAGAGGGGGAGATGGGTAAAAATCCTAAAACGTAAAAATTAATAAAGGTATTTTATTAGGAAGAATTTCCACCTAAATATTCAAATAAATATAACAAAAGCCTGCCTCGTAAATAATCAAGAATAAAATTTAATTTAAATTATCTACAGGTAGACACCCTATTTTAATCATGGTGGGTGGTGAACTAATCATTTCGTGGAACCACCACCGATTCACACTGAGTGCTGCTGCAATTTTAAGGTAGCAAAGACCTATACTTCAACTCCCTCAGCTAGAAGGGTCCTAGAAAATACCAACATTTTCTTATAATTGGACTTCTTGGAGTATATATATATGTTGTCAAAATCAATTTATGATCACACCCTCCCTATTACTGCCCATGAAGACTTGGACTCAAAGATATAGCTTTTTCCTTCTAATTCCAAGAAGTCCAATAATAAGAAAATGTTTGTATTTTCTAGGACCCTTCTAGCTGAGGGAGTTGAAGTATAGGTCTTTGCTACCTTAAAATTGCAGCAGCACTCAGTGTGAATCGGTGGTGGTTCCACGAAATGATTAGTTCACCACCCACCATGATTAATATAGGTTGTCTACCTGTAGATAATTTAAATTAAATTTTATTCTTGATTATTTACGAGGCAGGCTTTTGTTATATTTATTTGAATATTTAGGTGGAAATTCTTCCTAATAAAATACCTTTATTAACTTTTACGTTTTAGGATTTTTACCCATCTCCTCCTCTTCAGATTAAAATCAAAATATGGAGTCAGTTAAAAACCGTGTGATTAAATAAGAGTCGAATTCAAGAGAAACTACCACAGATTTTATGCCAACACATAATAAGATTAGATAACCTGAAGATGGAAGTATAGGCCCCAATACGTTGTCAAAATCAATTTATGATCATTAATGGTTCTATAATTTATTATCATTTAGGTGTTTTTATTAAACTGCTAAACATAGATATACAAAATTATAATATAACCAAATATTCAGTAAAGAATTTCTTTGTTGTTCAATCTTTCATTTGATCGCATTCACTATTTAAAAGTTATTTTGTTTAATTATAACTATATAAATAAATATTTATCATATATAATGCTTTCATTAGCACATGATGCTCTGTCTGTCTGAAAATATACTTATGTCACTCTGACATAAGCCCTCTAAACTTTTTTCATTCACTAAACTTCACCTTTAAACAAAAATGGCTAATTTGAAAATCCATGTGTCTGTTTGAAATACTGAGACTCCACAGATATCAGATAAAAATTATGTGTCCTTGAAGGTCACTTAGGGTGAAGGATATATATAAACTTATTGAACAATAAGTTTGTATCTCAAATATCAATAAGAGAAAATATAAGTAAATTCTAATTTGAAAGAGAAAAGTACAAATCTAAAAGAGTTAGAAAAATTAAAATATTTCAATATCGTTGAGAAACATGGTCAAAATGGTTAGGAAATATTGTAGCAACATCCCTGATGAACTTGTTTTTCAAATCAATCTCAACTGAAACAGCCCTGATGAAGCTCTACAAAGTGAGACGAAACTAGCAATGAAGCAAATAAATAGTTGTTAATTATTTTTTGTTTTCTTGTGACTGGACCCCTGACCATCTACTTCATAATTGAATTAATACAGTCAATAATTTATATATATAATTAATTAAGTGGTACAGTTGTCGATTTAACTGTTTGGATTTCATTTTTCTAAGTTTAAATTAGGAAACTAATTTTCCTATATTTTTTTTTCTAACTATCACCACCTACATTTATACTGTACTGTGTTTGAATTAATCTTTAGATGGGTGAGAGGAGGGAGGTGTCATTCCATCACCAATAATTTTAAAACCCAAGAAGTTGGGAAATTTGGGAACCAAGTTAAAACTGCAAATACTATGGTAGAACATTTTACTCACATTTAAATCCCACACCAATACTTTTGAAGCAAATTAATTGAAATTACACTGAACATCTTTTATAATGTTGTCCTTCCCATGGACTACAACCATTTCAGCAAAAGCTCATCGATTTTTTCGCACTTTTAATGAATCCCCTTTTTCCAAATTGAAATTTTTCGAAAAATTAGGGTCGTTTGCAAATATTTTTTATGGATTCTTGAAATGCCATCCCTAAAAGCGATTAATTCTTCAAGAAATCGTCAAAATGAGTCCTTTTGGCGGACTTGTTAACTGTGGCTACTTAATCTGTAAATAAATATATTGGTAAAGTTTTTAAAAAAACGGGTCCGAAAATTCTCGTAACTATAATCAGAACGTCATTGCATCCGAATCTAGGATACAACGACGTATGGGTTATAATCTTCAGATTCCGAAGTCTTTATAAATGATATTCAGTATATATTGATACAATGTTATGTTTGAAGAGAAAATAAAATTATTGTTGTTTAGTGTCAATTACAACAATTTGCAACAGGTAAATTAAAAAAATATATTCATAATATAGTTGGGAAAATTTAAATATATCAATATAATTATAAAATTTTATCAAAGTTGTTCGGATATTTAGAATTTTGCCTCCACGCAACTCATTGTAGCAGCGCTCTCTGGTGAGAGATAATGTTATTAATTAAAAAAGATTTTGAATGTGTAGTGCAGTGGATTTATTATTATTATTTATGTGAGATAGCTCTGTGCTTCTTGTGCTTGCTCTCTGAAGAATTTCTCTGAAATGTAAATTTTAAAATAATTTCATTTCTGAATTAGTTTGTATAAATTGAATTATCCACAGATTCCAAAATATACTTTTTGAATAGTGTATCTTTAAGTTAAGAAAACAAAACATACTTATTTATAACAAGGATCATTTTTAAACAATTTATTTAATATTGTTTAATAATAATATTATTTTAACTATTTTTTATTATAAATAGTTATATTGAAAATATAGGAATGAAGTTTGATAATGAAGAATCGATGATAGGAAATATAGATTTATTTTTTATAGTAATGAGCAGTTTTTCTGTTTTCAGATGCTAAGCTATGGTTCACGGATCCTTAAAAATTGCAGGTATTTAAATGATCTCATTATTTAATAAATGATGTTGTATTTTTATATTTCTAGAGTAATATTTTATCCATTATTATTTTTGAGATATCTACAAGATATGTTCTAAAACCTACTTTTAACTGTCAGAAACTGTACTAAGCAGTTGCTTTGTGTATTACAAAGTTTAATTTATATTCACTTTAGACTATTATAATTTTGAGCAAAATGAATTTTTGAATCTGTTCAACTAAAAAATCTACATTATGTAGTTGGTCATATCCTTGTACCCTAAGGTAAACTTAAATTCATATATTAAGGTTCAGAACTGTAATAAGTATTGAATAATTAAATATGCTCTCAGATTAACATAACGAGATATTTAATTTACAAAATTGCTATTATTTGGAAGAAATTAAGCAATTTTGATTAATAATTCTATTCACATGAATTATTAATCAAAATTGCTTAATTATATTCAATAATATCAATTTTATAAATTAAATATCTCGTTATGTTAATCTGAGAGCATATTTAATTATTCAATACTTATTACAATTCTGAACCTTAATATATGAATTTAAGTTTACCTTAGGGGACAAGGATATGACCAACTACATAATGTAGATTTTTTAGTTGAACAGATTCAAAAATTCGTTTTGCTCAAAATTATAATAGTCTAAAGTGAATATAATTTTGATTAATAATTCATGTGAATAATCTTTCTTATAAATGGTTTTATTAAAATTTTTTTTCCAAAAACAGATTCCTTAAGATTTTGGGATTTAGCCCCCTTCTGAGGGTTATACAAGTATTTTTTCCTATTTACAAATAGGTATTTGCTTTTAAAAACCAAAATCCCAATACATCACTGTAACTATGGTCTTAATATAAAAAAAAAAACTCGTCATAATATAAATATTATAACTACCTAATTATAAAAAATGTAACCTCTGATTATTGTTTTTAAATTATAAATTTTGACAAACTTTCATAGATAGTATTGATAAATAAGGAGTTTGTTTTTTAAAAGCAAGGAGGCATATAGTCTTTTCCCTAATCTTCAAAATCCATGGTCGATTTACATGAAACTTGACAGATCAGTTCCTTACCTCACTATCTTCCCTTATACCTATTTTCAATCAAATCGGACTAGAAAAACCAACTCACTCACGAGGACAACGTGAAGCCGATGTGTAGCTATTAATGGCCAGAGCCATTAATATATTAACTCCAAATTATATATATATATAACAATTAGTTGGTGTCTACATTTAAAAGTTTGCCCTTTTTTGGTTACCTTTGAATCTTATCTCCTTCCCTGGTTTTCAATTTTAAATATTACTTTTTATTTTATTTATTTATTTTTTTGTGCCCCAGGAAATAAATCTTAGCTAACCCAGTTGGAATTGGATCTACACTGCCTCGAACCAGATACCATTGGGTCCTTGTTCCAAAATTTGTGTACATTGCATTTTTTTTACCCACACACATTTTTTTTTTCATAGTTATGAATTTTTAGATGCACCATATTTTTTTTAAAGATTTTTTCTGGAACGGATTCCAAACTACTTAAGGAACATCAAAGAAACTTTTAACATACCTAGATCTGTTTAACATAAAAAAAGAAAAAATATATGGATCCATTTTTTATTGTATAAATGAGAAGGATAAAAAAGTTCTTTGATGGAGGCATATACCATTACCCGCTGAGGAATGGATGCCCCTGGATATATCATAATAAAATGGATCTCTTCAATACAAGATTTTCTTCGATATAAATAAGAATTAAATGAGTTGCACATAGTACTTACCATTTTATGAATGGCTCATCGATGTTTGATGTATCAAAACTGTACAAACTTTGAAATATCAATTTCCCATCATTAAAAATTTGCTTATATTTTAAATTTATTTATTGACATTTACAACTGTATATAAAATACTACAAGCAAATTTGAAGTAAGATTATAATGATATGGTACAGCATGTAGAGAAATCACCCATTGGTAGAACTCTAAAATTATTAATTATTATTAATAACTCTTATTAATTTTTAAAAACTAGCATTGGTCTAAATTTAGTGAATAATTTGTAAACAAATATTTTTAAAAAACAATCAGAGCAAAAGTTTGAAATAAATAATAATTAAAAAATGCTATGCTATAAAGGTCTAAAAAAAAGTTCCCATTAACTGAATTAGATAGTGAATGAAAGTCAGTGTTATTTATCTGTGGATAGCTATAAAAAACACACACACAAAATAAACATAAAATTCTGGAGACAATCAGCATATCTTAAAATTTGTATCACACTAAACCGAATCTACATATAAATTTATAGATGGAAACTAACAATAATCAAACAACTTTTAGTTTGTTCCACATAAATAGTGTTACACTGAAAAGTAGTTAAAGTTAAAGTTTTGTGTCAAAAATAATCTAAATAACAGTGCTTTGCGCTGGTTTCAATCCTTCCTATCCGATCGTTCCCAGTATGTAGTGGTTCCTGATAAACCTCCATCAATGACTTGACCCCTCACCTGTGATGTCCCTCAGGGTTCATCGCTATCCCCTACCCTTTTTGCTATCTACATCAATGACCTTCCCATCCTTATCCAACATTCTCAATACCATTTGTACGCAGATAATTTCCAAATTTACCTTTCCTTCCCACTTTCTGACCTATTGGTAGCTACGGAGAAAATTCAAGAAGACTTGAATAGAATTAGTCAGTGGGCACAAGAAAAGAAGCATAAGTTGAATGCAGAGAAGACTAAGGCAATTGTAATAGGATCTAATCACCTCCTGAAAACTATTCCTCCTTTCCAACCTTATTCTTAAACAACAATCCAATACAATTCCATCCATTGGTTTAAACCCTTGGTATCACTATAGACCAAACTCTCACCTGGAAAAACAATGTCTCCGATAATTCCTGTCATACCTTTTCCACACTGAAGTGTTTAAATTATATTCGTCACCTACTTCCTTTTGAAACCCGCAGGCTCCTGTTTGCTTTCTTAATATTCCCCCACTTTGACTATTGCTGAGTGGTTTACAGGGGTATCCCTGGGGATCTCGAAGCAAAATTAAAATGGTTAAATAATTGCTTTGTACGATTCATCTTTGGGGTCCCGAGGGATGCCTCTGTCACCCGATTTTATGAAGAATTGAAGTGGCTTTACCCCTCCTTCTGTCATAAATATTTCTTTGCTTCCTTTCTCTATCAAGTTATCCAATCCCACCGTCCATCGTACATCTCAGATATCCTTCAATTTAAGTCCTCAGTGCATTCCCACAATACCCACTCACGACCTTCAGACTTATATGTAACTGCCCATCGAACCACAGCCTTTGATAGATCCTTCCTCGTCCGTTCCTCTTCTCAATGGAATTCTATTCCCTCCTTTATTCGTAGTTCTAATACCCTTCCAATCTTCAAATCCTGTATCTTTGACTACCTTCTGTCTACCCAATTCTGGAAGAATAACAATTGACAGTTTCAAAAAAGCTATATATATTTTCTGTATTTTATGTCTTAGATTTTCGTTTATAATTGTAAACATGTACACTAGCAGAAATTATATCTTTTCATTTATTAATATATTTTAGTTTAATTTTATTTGATTTTTTATCATTGTTTTTTCTTTTTATTTACTATCAGAAGTCATCTTATGTTTTATAATATGACAAGCGGTTTTATTTTATTAGTTTTATCATTATTTTATATATTCTATTAATTATTGTTGTTTAATTGAATATTTTTACATTTATTGTATTATTTTATTTTATGACATCTTGTAATTTCATCTCTATTTTGTAATTTACTCTAAGGCTCTAAAGCCTAATTTTGACGCCTGTAAATTATTCTAAAGGGATCAATTCCAGAATAAATAAAGATTATTATTATTATTAAATACAAGTCAAAGTTTATTATTCATTTATGTGAATACAAATACAACATAATAAATAATAAATAAATATTTTAACCATAGTGTATAAATGATATTAAAATTAATTAAGTGGTACAGTTGTTGATTTAACTGTTTGGGTTTCATTTTTCTAAGTTTAAATTAGGAAAATAATTTTCCTATATTTTTTTTAAATTATCACCACCTACATTTATACTGTCATAATTTTTTTGTGTTTGAATTAATCTTTTGATGGGTGAGAGGTAGGGAGGTGTCATTCCATCACCAATAATTATAAAACCCATTTCGAAACGTTGTAGGAAAAGGGGATTCATTGGATTTGATTCAAAAAAATCGATGAGCTTTTGCTGAAATGGTTATAGTCCATGGGAGGGACAACATTATAAAAGATGTCCAGTGTAATTTCAATTAATTTGCTTCAAAAGTATTGGTGTGGGATTTAAATGTGAGTAAAATGTTCTACCATAATATTGGCAGTTTGAAATTGTTCCAAAATTTCCCAACTTCATGGGTTTTATAATTATTGGTGATGGAATGACACCTCCCTACCTCTCACCCATCAAAAGATTAATTCAAACACAAAAAAATTATGACAGTATATCATTTATACACTATAGTTAAAATATTTATTTATTATTTATTATGTTGTATTAGTATTCACATAAATAAATAATAAACTTTGACTTGTATTTTATGAAAATAATAATAATAATCTTTATTTATTCTGGAATTGATCCCTTTAGAATAATTTACAGGCGTCAAAATTAGGCTTTAGAGCCTTAGAGTAAATTACAAAATCGAGATGAAATTACAAGATGTCATAAAATAAAATAATACAATAAATGTTAAAATATTCAATTAAACAACAATAATTAACAGAATATATAAAATAATGCTAAAACTAATAAAATAAACTGCTTGTCATATTATAAAACATAAGATGACTTCTGATAGTAAATAAAAAGAAAAAAACAATGATAAAAAAATCAAATAAAATTAAACTAAAATATATTAATAAATGAAAAGATATAATTTCTGCTAGTGGTAATGTTTACAATTATAAACGAAAATCTAAGACATAAAATACAGAAAATATATATAGCTTTTTTGAAACTGTCAATTGTTATTCTTCCAGAATTGGGTAGACAGAAGGTAGTCAAAGATACAGGATTTGAAGATTGGAAGGGTATTTGAACTACGAATAAAGGAGGGAATAGAATTCCAGGGAGGGGACAAGAAGAGGGGGTGGGGGTGCTTGAGAAGAAAAGAATTATAGGGTAATGTTTACAGGGTTTTTCAAACCTTTCCTGCCCTGCCATCTCGCAGAATTTCTGAATTAGTTTATATAAATTGGGTTGTCCATAGATTCCAAGATATATTTTTTAAATAGTGTAACATTAAGTTAAGAAAACAAAACAAACTTATTGTTATTATTTTAATTTAATTAAAAATTTTAAATATTGTTTTTTATAAATAGTTATATTGAAAATCTAGAAATGAAGTTTAAAAATGAAGAATAAATAAATAGTAGGAAAAATAGATTTATTTTTCTAGTAATAAGCTGTTTTTTTCTGTTTTAAGATGCTTAGCTGTGATTCATGGATCCTAAAAAATGGCAGGTATTTAAATTATTTATTAATATTGTAACATAAATTTTTTTTCACATTGATGTTAGAATTTTTATACTTCTAGAGTAAAATTATATCCATTATTATTTTTGAGAAAGCTACAAGATATGTTCTAAAAACTAGTTTTGACTGCTAGAAACTGTACTGAGTAGATGTTTTTTGTATTACAAATTTTAATTTATGTTCACTTTAGATAATTATAATTTTGAACAAAATGAATTTTTGAAACTGTCAACTGAAAAATCTACATTATGTGGTTGGTCATATCCTTGTCCCCTTAGGTAAACTTAAATTCATATATTAAGGTTCAGAACTGTAATAAATATTGAATAATTAAATATACTCTCAGATTAACACAAGATATTTATGATGAATGGAATATGGTCCGGGTTCATATTTTCATCAATTCATAAAATTATTTTTTGGAAGAGGTTAAGCAATTTTGATTAATAATTCATGTGAATAATCTTTCTTATAAATGATTTTACTAAAAAAAAGTTTCCAAAAAATAGATTCCTCAAGGTTTTGGGATTTAGCCCCCTTCTGAGGGTTGTAAAAGTATTTTTTTCATTTTAAAAATATGTACTTGCTTTTAAAAACCAAACTCCCAATACATCACTATTATCAATGTAACAATGGTCTTAATTTATAAAAAAACTCGTCATAATATAAATATTATAACTGCCTCATTATAAAAATTTTATGGCTACCTCTGATCATTGGTTTTAAATTATAAATTTTTATATTATGACAAAATTTTCATAGATAGTATTGATGAATTAGCAGTTTGTTTTTTAAAAGCAAGGAGGCATATTGAAAAATAATATAATACTGAGAACAGGTTAAAATCCCAAAATGTTGAGGTGTAGGGATATAGGTTATTAATTGAAAGATATCTAAAATTAAACTCAATTGTTTCATAAAATGAAATTCTCTCCCTAATTTTGTCTCATTCTCAAGTGTGAAAAATGTCCATCTAATTGTCTGTATGTTAAGGTGCCATTATTGGCCGTATGTTGGATTATATATTATACTTATTTTGGTATAATATAACAGTTTGTGTTAAATATTGTCACAAATAAAAAAATACATAAATGTTATTAAAATCGACAAATGATGGAGAGAGCTTCTTGAGTTTTTACTTGGCATCTTAAAAATAATAGATTGTAAAATTTAATTAATTACAATAATAGTAATGTTGAGCTATCTTGGGATGTTTGGTTTGTCTTATTTTTTTTTATATTTGGAGTATGTTGCATGATCTGTCTTCTGCTTTTATGTTACCTAGTATTATTTTTTGTCATGATAATGGCAAAAATTGATTTTTTTGACCAATTGATTGAATTGGTCTCTGTTATGGGATCTATCAATTGTAAAACAACAAAAACTTTATTATATACATTATGGTAAGATAAGTTGGAGAAATACAAACTCAAATTCTAAAAGTTTGAAGATGAAGAATTTAAACTTTTTCAATAAATATTCTTGTTATTCTCCTTGACAGAAACATCATGAAAATAATTAGCTCTTTGTTTTTAAAAAAAAAAATGTTCAAAAGTCCCTATGCAGTCACAATCACGTTCCTGAAAGAAATGAATAAGAATATAAATGACTTTTATTCTTCATGTGTTTTGTTGAATAGTTCTTAGGGCAAGAGTACATTCGCTCTAAATTACAGACCAGGAATAATATTTTAAACTGGTCAAAATTTCACTGAGTTATTTATTTTTTCCTGCAAAGTCAAGGGAGTGAAAGGAGAATAAAGTATTACAAAGGCTAAATGAATAATAACACTGAAAATTTGTTGAGCTGTTTAATGATCCTGGGACTTTAGTGGGAGGTAAATATATACCTACATATCATAGAAGTCTTTTAGGGCTGGTTATGTTAAAATTAATTAGTGTACTGTATTGGATTTAATTAAATGATTGAATCAATGAACAAAATTAAATTTAATTTTTTTTAACAGAACAATAAAAGCTAATATGCATAAAATCAAAGGTAAACTAAATACCAAAAAGAAACGAAATTTGGTCAAATAAAATTAATAAATTTTCTTTTGAAGTCAATAATTGCAAATTAATCAATCAAATATCTCTTGTCATTGTTTGGTTGGAGCTGCAGGCTTACTTGGTGAGTAATAATAGGTTTGCTTTGGTTTTGTCTAATGTCTGACACAATTTTTTTTTGGATTTTAATGTGATCCTTGATCCTTATAATTGTGCTACCACGACAGTGGATCCATATCTCAACTCATTCATAACAATTATTCATTTCGCTCCATTTATTGAATAATTGAACATTACTACTATTAAGGAACAAGAAGGATAAACAAGTTCTAAATATTTAACATCGGTACTTTATTTACTTATTTATCACCCTACCCTGCCTGTTTAGGCAATACTAGTGTTTGCAGCAGTGGGTACAACTTATTGCTGCAACATATATTGTTCTTCTACTTGCCTCTCTGTTATTTTACTCTGACCTTGCTGTTGTAGTTTTTTCTCTCCTACCCTGGGAGAAATGAGAAGAACCTACAGCTTCTTTCCATCTGTACAGGGTCTTGTAGTGCGATTAGTTTTTTTCCTCCATCACTCTCCGTCAGAACATTGAGTCCTCTTCCTTCATCATCTTGGCTCTCAGTGCCTCATAGGAGGTACAGGCAAGTACAACGTTCTCAGCGGTCTCTGGAACTCGACAAATTGGGCATAGGGGATCAATGTTTATTCCTTGTGCGGCAAGCTTAGCTCGGAAACCCCCATGGCCCATAAGGTACTGCGAGACTCAGTAGTTGGGGAGAACCCAAGTTGATTCTAGGCGTGAATCAACGGTAGGAAAGTAGCCTTCCTTAGTGTAGCCTCTTTTGGGCTATTCATCCACCATCAGTTCCATTCTTGTATGGTTTCTTCCACTATTTATGAGCCACCTACCAGTACTGGTACTGGTAATGGTGGGAGGAACAAGTCTGACAAGTGGGCCTAATGGTCCTTTTTGCCATCCCAAGACAAACCAGTGAAATGGATCTTATTCCTGTTTATCAAACATTTTAGACTTTCTAATGAAATTTCTAATAAAAAACCTACTTTCTTCCATGTCTAGTCAAGAACCACTTTTCTCTGATGCCTTTTAAAAATGTCTAGGAATGGTTCTAGCAGTGGTGATTGTAGTATTGGTAAAACACTTTCCACCACTTTGCCTATTGTCACATGACCAATAACTTCTTCTGTCTCTGTCCACTGTTTTAATCAATAAGTGGAGCGGTATTAAGGAAAGCAGGACTTCTAATGCCTTAGTCGGTGTTGTGCGAAATCTCCCAGTTATGCCAATACATGCCATCCTCCAGAGGGTCCAGATCTTATTGACCAGTCGCACATGGGAAGCCCTTTGCAGAGCTGTCCACCAACAATAACAAGGTTCTTGAATCAGCACGAGGTTTGATTTGACCCCGAAAGTGACTTGGCTAATTCGTCAATAGCCGACTTATTATGCTGAATATTTAGTTGTCTTACCTTGATCATTAGTGAGGCAGATGAGGAGGAATATAGGAAAGACTAGGACTTATTGGCGCTTGCCTTCCTTTGCTCCTCCTGAGGGGGGTGGCTGCTCTTTGTCGAATAGACTGACGCCCTTCATACAGTCAGTCGAACCAACTCGTATCTCAGCCACCAGTCATTTGCTTCCAACCAGGCGATCGTGTTGCTCGGCACCTTAAACATTGCTCTTAGGTGGTCTGGATCGCCTTCCGCACCTACAAACTGCCACTGGTTGGAGCTGCAGGCTTACTTGGTGAGTAATAATAAAACCTACTAAGTTCTCATTCTGGCACTCAAGAAGCTGGACCAATCTGCCGGGTACAATCACCTCGACTCCTAAGCCAATAACGATTTTAGTGAGCCGAGGAGCCTTAGCGGACCGCTTCACCACAAACCTACGGTCCGTTGGAGGTATCCATTCGAGAAGCCAGTCTCTCGTCTCCTCATTAGAATATGCGAGGAGGAACCATCCTGGATCCACCTGGAGTTGGGAGTTATCGAACGCCATAGGTCTCCTCCTCGGACGTGGCTCATTCATTCTCATCTCGATCTCTTCGAATAAGTCTGGCTTCCTCCTGTGTAATGAAGGCACCCTTTTCACTCTCCATAATGACTACCTGGAGAGCTCTCTGCGCTGCTTCTTTCTAGGTCTTGGGCTTACTTTCCTGTAGAGTAGAAGTTGGACTCACCAATAGATTAAACCCTCTTCTTGTCCTTCCGACGGGTGTCGGCAGGTGAGGAGTCCAATGGTCTCTGCCTTTTAGCGCGGAAATGGGGAAGGCCCATTCTGAGACGGGCACATTGTTCTCCCCGCGTTATAAGAAAATAAACATGTAGAGACTATATTAATATTTTTTTAGTATAATTGATGAAAAAATAAATATTTACAAGCGGTACTTTTGATGATTGTTGATTAGTAAAATCATGAATTACTCCAGTTTCTATAAAAATCAGTGACAAACTGTTCCATCTATCTTGAAGCTGTCATACTCCTCAGTTCATTCTTGATATATTTTAATTTATAAATTATAAATAATAAACAGATTATAAGTAAGGGACCCCGGCGGGCCCATGGGGTAAATATGGCTCTGGTCATGGAAGTTATTGAAGGGACTATTACTTTCTCAGTTTATATAAAGTGCCACGATTCCTAAAAGCACACACCAAGACTATGAAAACTAACAACTAAACACGCTTGTTAAAAGCAGTTTTATTTGCTCAAAAAATGGTCTAAATTGGCCACTGCTTGGTATACTAGTAATGTTTTCCATCATAGGAATTAGGGGGCCCATGGATCGCGGGGCCCTTGGCCCCTAGTGCTAAGACAGCACTGGTCGGGTTTATACAAATTTAGAGTAGTCTATATAAATAAATTTGGAACCTCAAATGGAGTTTGTTTTGTTCATTAGTGCCTATATAAAGAATTCCATCTCTTCATAGAAAAATTAAGAAAGATAAAGAACAAACACAATGTTTTCAACTGGATTCCATACTTAATCAATTAAGATAAAAAGCAACATAATAATTGTATCCGGTTGTAGTTACCTTGTAAAGAATTCGTTTCGAAAGAGGCCATTCGTCTCCTAAGGCAATCATATCGTAACTTCCGAGCTAAATATCTCCTACTAACGTTTGCCTAACCTTGAAAGAAATAAGTGAAAGTAGTTTGAATAATGTTTTTATTGCGCAACTAACAGTTTGTTAAAAACTTTTGCCCAGTTCTTTCCTTATTACCTTATTTAAATTTCCTTTTTCACTATAAACTATATAAAAGCATAAACGGCCTTTAATATAAGTTACACGAGAGATTTAAAAATCTTATAAAATAAAGGTATAAAACGATAATTACATATTATTCCTCAGTTCCATGTAATTAAATTTTTCAGAAATTTAAGTTAAAATAATAAAATATAATTGAAGAGGTAAGTGGATGAAGGGGCTATGTAACATCTTAGATTTTTTTAATCTTTAGTGTGGTTGAAAGGGGTAGCTGCCTATTTAGCTAGTGTGAGGTACTCTAACCTCAAAATCCGATTAACAACTGAGATAGCTAGATGTAGGAGGGGCTGTGTCGCTGCAAAACATAACAAGATCCAACAAAAAAAAAATTGAACCTTGTTTTCTTAAAAATTACTATTTGTAACATAACCCTTCATCCACTTACTCCTTCAATTATCCCTCCTACTGTTCTTTATGCATGCGAGATGTCACTTGGAAGAAATGGTGGTTTAAACTTTCGTATTGCTACGGTCTGAAATAAACACATAATACTACGGATCCCAATAGAATTTTTGCATTTCTTATTAATTTTAGTATTAACATTCCAACTTGTTAGTAAGAATAAATGGCAAAATAGGAATAAATTTTAAAAATATTTAGAAAGAAAAAAACCTAATTTACTATTCATGTTATATGATCACACCTGGCTCTAAGTCTTCCACAGCAATCTCCTCGCCAGCACAATTCTTGTCCGCCGTCATTACCAAAACATTCATCATTTCTAGACTCTTTTTTATTTAAACTGAGTGTTTAGAAATAATCGAGGGTTCAATATTCTCGTTATGGCTGGTTCAACTAATATTTTATTTAGAGTCAGTTGAAACAAACGCCATTTTTGTAAGTATCTTTGTTTTCACTCAGAGTGAATGTTTTCCCACCGAACAAATCCATTTACTGCTGTGTCGATCCAGTTCATAAAGGAAACGATTGGTCGTTTGCTGGTTTGTCTATTGCAAGTTTATTCGCTTTTTGTCATAGATGTCTACTGCTCCCTTTGTTGTGTATTTGCAGATTTTTACAGTATGTTACTGTCACACACTACCCACATATTCATCCTATATTTCGCGGGTTTGGATTTCATATAAACTCTAAACGGCGCGTTTCCTGTAAATAGAACTAGCTGTTAATCTTTGGTTACATGAAATACCGTATTGTAGTATTTTTGGCAGTAAGATGTGAAAAGATGAATCAGTTTTCTATTTGGACCTAATTTATCAATTTTGGCTCTCTCTTGTTTATGTGTCGTCAAATCTGAGATAAGCAAAAATGTGGGAAAACGGTGTTCCGGCTATAATTGCTGCATATATAAGCCTTTGAAAAAGACAATCTGAACACCATATCTTTGTAACAGGTTCTCAGTTGCTATTAATGGCCCCACTGCACAGAAGAGGCTCTATAGAGGCATGAATTTCGGTTTAGTCCATAGAAACCCATTCCTATTTTTTCCCTGACTCTTCAAGTTGCATTTTCCCGTTTCTACAAGCGCTCTCTTGTTAGTACGACTCACATAGTAGGTAGGTACTTTTTTGAATATGAAATGTTTGCTCAGTCACAGTAAATCTAAATAACACGAAAACCCATATACGGTGGTTACCCGGAGGGTCCTCAAACGTGTATTTATTTGGAAAGAGGAACTGTGTAAAATCGAGTGTTACTGTAAATAAAAAGGAAACTTACTCGGTTCAAAAAAGTTTTGTGAAAACAAGTCGCTGAGAATCTAAAAAAATGGAGGTTTTTTCATAAGTTTTCGCCATAAAAGGAGTTCATGGGATCATTATCACGCAAGAAAGGTATCTTATGGGGTCATTACGAACTTCAGTGGTATTATGAATCTTAAAGCGTTCGACCATTTTTCGAACCGTCTCCAGGTACAGGATAGTTTTACTATCTTAGTTTCCTCTCTTCTTCCCCCTACCCCTTTGACTATGGCTGCCAGGTATATGGTAGACTCTCGGGTAATCTCCGAATCTAAACTTAAACGTCTTATGAATTGAGCAGTACGATTTATTTTCGGGATCACCAGAGATACTCACATAACGAGCTGAAGTGGCCCTATCCATCCCTCCGATGTCAGTATATCCTAGCTTCCAAGTAATTAGTACTCAGTACCCCTCCTATATTCTAGAAAACCTACAATTCAAATTCTCAGTCCGATCCCGTACTAACAGGTCCCGTTTATCTGATATATATCCTGCACCTCACCGAACTGCTGCGTTTGATAAATTATTTTTTACCCGAGCTGGATATCACTGAACCTGAACCTCCCTTTTCTCTAACATAGGTCGTGTACCAACCCTTGCCTCGTTTAAAACCCTTCTATTTAACTACCTTTTACTTCACCAATCTAATCCAATATTATAAAAGTGCAGATATTTTGTAAGTACCTGTTTGTTTTTGTTTTTATGTATTTATTCAGTTAGTTTCTAATTTTTTTTTCTTCTCTGTATCTTATTTTTCGTAAAATTATTTATAGACAATTTTTATATAAGTTATAATTAAGTGTGGCCGAACTTTTTTTGGCCAATGTATATTATTGTAATATTAAAATTACCTTTGTAATTGTTGTAAAAGGGCCTAGTTCCTGAATAATAGCTAGAAGAATTTTTTTTCTTTTTATTTCATTTCATAACCCCGTGAACACTGCCGCACCGGCACTTAAACTTTAGGTGTCTCTAAGTAATTACGTAAAGAGCACCTCCTTCTTCCTAGATTGGAGAGCTAGAAAATACCTTAAAATTGTATTATGAAATTTTATGTGAAAGTGATAATTTTTTCTTGCAGAGAAATATTTCTTTTATGCAGAAAATGTTTAAATCCGTAGAAATTTTATGGTCCAGCACTGTTGAGATATGATCTTTCCATAAATTTTTTTTCAAGGCACTTTCTGCACAAAATCACAAGCATTCATATATTAGATTAGAATATAGTTACTATATACACGAAAATGATAATCCTCTTTTTAACCCTCATCCGAACAACGCTTCGGATAGTTTTCTCATTTTCTAGTTTATTGTTCTACTACACTAGAAAAATAATCCACGATCAACAATTTTTCAAATTATGCAGTAAATTTCAAATAAATAAATTAAAATTAATCATGAGTTATTTAAATTTAATTTACTATTTAAACATATAATTTTACAATTAAAATGTCAATTTACAGATTTAAAAATTTGATGTTAGGTCAAACATTTAATTTAATTTTTATAGAAAATTGAAAAAATGAAACAAATTACTAAAATATCGTTTTGAACTATTAAGTAAAAATTTCAAACTTATAATTAAATGGAAGATTTTATTTGTGACAAATAAGGACCATTGAAGATTTTACGACGGATTTTGGATTATAAGGATTCGATACGAAAGAAAGTCCATGGTTAGTGGAGCCCTACGTCCAAATAATCCTTATTATACTCTGACTCAATCTTTTGGAATTGATTGGGAACTTGAACCTTACGTCTATAACAGCCGGAATCGACGTGCCTTGAGACTTTAGATGTCATAGTAACAAACATAAGGGTCATTTCTAAGTGATAAATATCTGACGTGAAAGTGAGAAAGTGTGCTTGTTTATACGCTGATAGTGAATCTAACCTCGCTAACAGTTCAACTTAGAGAATGAATGATAAAAATTGATTGCTAAATATAATAAACAACAACTGAAACGTTTTATGTCAGTATAGATATTTTTGAAAAACTAAAATTCTACACCAAAACCTTGTTAAGTTTAATTCAAAATTTAAACTTATTGCTGCTAATATTGCTGTATAGTGGAGATGTTCGGAATCCTAACTGCTGATCCTTTTAAAAAGTAAAGAATTTTTTTTGATACATAAAATTCTACACTAAAAACTTATTCAGTTTATTTCAACATTCAAGATGTTAAAAACCAAATTTCGATAAAAATTTAACTTATTTGCATTAGATGCTCCAACAATAATTTTTAAAAGTGGATTTATTGACTTTTGATAGAAACCTCCTCGAGTGTCACTATAGAAAAATAAAAAATTAGGAATATATGAGATTATAAGTTATATATAAGGTTGGTGTTATGAGGTTGAAAGCTATGACAGCTCACTGTTAAAGCGTCTACATACGAGAGCTTGCTGACGCACAGTGGATAGTTGATAGTGATACCAACTAGAAAGCAAATCCTGATAGTACTGCCCTCACAGTAAATGTCTTGTTTACACGATGTCAGTGTTATTGCAGCTATCACTGTCACCATGATATGGAGACTGGACTTAGCTATATGATAGTAGAACACCACAGAGGCGATGCAGACATTCCTGCAGTGAAAGGTGCTGCCAAGGACCAAGCAATTTTTCCCGACTGCTCCGCAAGTTCAGCACTGGCCTGCCCCAGTTACAGCGTCCTTCGGTATGACGATAAAATATATGTTATTATCTCCAGTACTCGTCAGGGGAATAGTATTTTGTCCGCTACAATCTTGCTCTTGGGTCTGATTGGCATTTAGAAAGAAGTAGAAATTAAACTCGTTGCAATTAATCCAATGCGACATTTCAGGATTTGGTCATATCACTTGCGGGGACTTGTATTTCAAGAATCAAGTTTCCTTATACGAGAGATTGCTTTTGGTATTTAATCTTTGGTGTGAGGACAGGTTGAAAATTGCTTTAATAATAATCCGACCGATAAAAAGTTAATTAACAACTATAAAGTTATAATTTATGGCAGTGCTTCATGATGTGCCCGTGTCCACAGTGATATCAATCTAATTGTATTTACACTTTATTACTGTTAAAAAAATAGTTGTTGTAGAACAGCTTACTAAATACAATGTTTTAAGAACGGTTTGAAAAAAGAACTTTGAAACTTTATAACGTAAACATTTTGAATAGATTCAATCTCAATTCAAAATCATCCAAACAATAACATATTGTAGGTACAAAGTCTAATAGGCGTGTCTGAAAAATTGTATGCAGATTTAAGATAGCAGCTAAATTATAATTACATTTTGTATTTTTATTTAGTGACGTCACTTATTCAGTTATGCCTTTTTGGCGTTGTGAAGAGAATAAAAATCTCTTTAAAATACAACAAAAACCAAAATAGCAAAGTTTGAAAATGGGCCTCTTAGCATTTGACAATTTGAGAACAATGTTTCAACAATGTGCAACCAGGTAGAAGTTACGGTATGAGTCAGCTGTTATTTCGATGTCAGCTGACTGAGGAGATCAGCTGATCGAGGGTATATAACAGATGTAACGAACACAATAAAG
>NW_027112074.1:1945504-1957816 GCF_000696795.3 Halyomorpha halys | reverse complement strand
CTATCTTCCTCCTTTAAGATATATTTTAACATGGGGAGGCCCCGAACCAACGTTGTTCCAGGACCATATGTAGTTTTTTGAATTAGTCTAATAATAAAAAGAAAATATAAACAATAGCTAGCAAGGCCCGGATTTTCATTCTGTAAACCAAACCTGAATATGTTATATTATATTTAGAATATGCAATAAAAATTAGGAAATATAAAGCCGCAAAATTTAAAATATACAATAATACTTCTAAAAATAACTAATATCCCTACAAATGGTTCTGAATAAAGAAAGAAACAGGAAAAGAGATTGAAAATTATTTCAAGTTTTTTTGTTTTCTTTTTTCATAAACCAAAATTTCAACTATAAAGTAAATGTCGTACTTACTTTTAGCATTTTTAAAATTATAAACATTAACACTTGTTAGGAAACTAACCAACAAACTTAGCTTGAAGAGGAGATTATCTTAAAAACGGACACAAAAATGGAATTTCGGGCAATAAAATATCCATACCTAATCTTAAAAGTGAAATATTAAAGTTAGTGTTTGTAATATTGGTGTATATCAGTGATCCCCCTGGTGGACGCTGCAGCGATTCAGGGTGCAGTAATGGCCACTGGTGCATTTGGGGGACGATGAATAACTAAAAGTTGTCACGGACAACAATATTACTGCTGACAAAAATAGAGCCGAGGATAACTAAATTGGTAGTAGCACACTAGGTTCATCCTTATCATTAAGATAATTGCGAATGTTTTACCTTTTTTTGTATTACATTCTATTCTGAGTTCAATAAATAGTTTAATAATATCCAAGTTCAATGTTTCTAATTTACACCTTTCTTTGCTACATTTTACGAAAAAGGTTGAAACATTAATACTTATATATTTCCTATTTTATGCTATTTAAAAACAAATTAATTTCCAGGGGGCTCTAAGTAATATTTTTCCTGGAAAGCGGGCGGTAGGACAAACAATTTTGGGAACCACTGGTGTATACTAATTGAATAAATATGAACATTCAAACATAACCTGCAATTTAGTCTTAGTTGTTGCATTGTAATTTGTTATTTATTTTTTTGTTATTTAATTTAATTGAAACTTTCAAAATATGCAAAGTTATCCTTTTATTGTCAAATATCCAAAATGAAACCTGGCTAATTTCTACTGGGTTCACTGATTTGTATAGAATTTTTATCAGCGGTTCAAAAAAAAAGCATGCAAACAAAATATGCAATCACATAAAAATACGGGCTTTAGTTTTGAGATAAAACCACTCATAGACGACGTATATTAGTGTATAAATATTATTTAAAAATAATACTTAGGACCTGAACATTGAACTGATCTTAGATGGTACTTTGTTTCAAAAGTCCATTCAATAAGTTACAACACTTCTACTGTGAAGCGATGTTAAGTAATGACTTAATACCACTTTACGAAATATTGACCACACAATAACCACAAGCTATTACTATCACAATAGGTGAAATATATCACATTTAGTTTATCTTCTATCTCGTAATATCGATCAGGTCTTGCTGCTACTTCATAGTCTTGCATTCTGGAAATAACAATGCTCTTTTTTATAATTTACACTTATCCTTCTTCAGTAAAACTAATATATAGGGAAAGTTGCATGAGTACAAAACGTGCTCAATTTCTGATTTTCGTAGTTAACTTGAAACGCAAAAGGTTCTAAGGAAGATTTCAAATTTGATAGTTGCAAGAATGGTTACAATCAATTGAACCTGTGCATTGCTCTTTTTTAAATTGTATTTATTTCTAAAAAAAAAAAAATTATTTTAATTTTCGAACTTATCTTTATGGTTGAAAATATTTTTGTTTTAACCAAGATTTTTTTTTACCCAATTTGTTAATTTTCAAATAGCTTAAATATGTTTAATTAATTTTGTTTCTCTTTTACTATTGGCCAATTAATAGATATACTTTCCACTCTGAAGGATTGGAATGATGTTTAATATTTAGTGTAGCAAGATATAAGCTTTACCGATATCACATGATTTGTCATCATTGTAGAATTTTATATTAATTTAATAAAAAATAATGAAATTTTTGGGTTCGAATTTGGATCTATTCGGAACTAAGGAGAGGAGGCTACAAACAGGTGAATGTTATACAAATATATACTACTTGAATATCCTCCAATTGTTAAAGGTTAGTTGTTCATGAGTTTATGGTTTAGCAGCTTGATAATAAATATTTTTTGTAAAAAATCAAGCCCCAAGTCCTGAAATGTTGCTTTGTCATAAAAATTCATTTTTTGCTTTTCTATAGGGAAAATAGAAATTTCTTCATTATCCGATTTTGTTTTTCCATCATGTTTTGCCAAGCTGGCTGAAAATTTCAGTGTTTTCTGTACCAGCTACTTTTCGTGTTAAAATAATATTTTTTGTAATGATAATGACGTAAGATCATGATGATATGATACAGGCGTGTAGAGAAACTATCCATTGGTAGTACTCTAATAATAAATCTATATTAAAATGTCTCGAGACCATCTTCTGTTCAGATGCCGCAGAAGATTGTCAGGAATGAAAGAGCAAGCAAGGTTAAAAACTAGTGGGTTTGGATGGTAGGGAGTTTTTAATGGAGGGATTCATATTTGGTGCAGGCTAGATCGGTCACATAAGGAACGTTAAGGTCGTTATGGATGATTTTATTTGTGACAAAGTAAGGAGCATTGAAGATTTTGGATTGTAAGGATTGGATACGAGAGGAATTCGAAGGTTTAGTGGTGCTCCAAAGCTCAACTCGTTATGTCCTGATAGGCCTTATCATAGTTGTGTAAATTAGTATTTTGTATTGGATGGAAAGTTTTGACCGTTTGTCTAGTAAGTGCTGTAATAATCGGAATCGATATGGAAATTCCTGTTTTTTCAGTCTTGTGTGACGATTCCAAGTAAGTCGTTTGTCCAAATGTAGTCCAGGGTAGAGGATAAAGTAATAATAAAAAAAAATGAATTAATTAATTTATAAAATTCATAAATGTTTGTTCCACGTAAACTTTCCCTCTTCCAATAAAATGAAGGGCTCCATCTAAGATTCACTCCGGTCCACAATACTTCTTGTTGGTTCTCTGCTTTTTTACATTGGAAGTTATCCGTACGCACCTTTCAGTTTATAAAAAACAAAATATATATTACCTTACAATGACTAAGAGGTTCACTATAACAACCAATAGCATTGAAGGATATCTCAAGAAAGAACTAGGAATCGATTAAATCCTAAAACGACTACCTCTGTAGCACTGATTTTATCAGCTGACAGTTCTGAGCAGTGGGATTTATCGATACTTCTTATCGATTCGATTTAGTGTCTAATAAATCAACATGGCAAGGTGTGATTAGCAGGCTGCCTTGTTTTTCCAGTTTCTGTTACAAAGTGTAGATTCCACGATGATGGTAGTAGTGGAATGACAGCTGTGGCAGCCAGTATTATCGTGTTAGCTAAGACATTTACTGCCATGACAATACTGTCGTATTATCAGAATTCGCTTGATAGTTGGCAGTACTGTCTACCATGTGGACGGAGTGAGAAAGTGGATTGGAGCCTGCTAGTGCTTCATTTATACTGTGCATTTCTCTTTATTATTGCCTATTGTCTAAATAATGGCTAACGATAATTATTAACTATTAATTACGAATCGAACGAAACATTCTTACTGTTCAGTATCCCAAATAAATGTCAGCCTTTTGAATGATTGACATTTCGGCTGATCACGGCCCTGCATACCCCGAATAAGGCATTGCTGTTTATAGTATTTGCGCACGACAGTATATCTTATATCGTCATTGGTACTTTGAACGATATACTTTCTTTCGTTACTAAAAAGATTAAGGAAATAGAACAAAACTAACCATTTCTCATTACAGAAATTTTAATTGTCAATTGTTTTGTTTTTGTCCTTCAACAAGTTTAAAAATCGATCCAACTATTAAAAAAAATTCTCTTACATTGGAAGTTTATATGAGGAATATATAAGGAAATCTGCAATCTTTGCCATTTTGCTCCACAATGAAATAGAACCATACAAATCACGAAAGTATGTGGGTTGATATGATTCAAACGTGATCGTGCTTAGATAGACTATAAAGCCTTGATCAATAATAATATTCATCTTAGTAAATAATAATATTGAAATAGTGTCAGGTATAATATTGAGAGATCAAGATTATAGCTTGGAGGAAGTTATATAGGTCAGAGCTATCCTGTCGTTTCCGGAGAGCGTTTCAGGCCGAGGTCATAACTTTCAGTATTATTACAGAAATGTAATATCACTTTCAATATGAAAAGTAAAATGAAAAAAATAGGATCGACGATATTCGATAGCTCTGACAATCGATAGTTTCGATTAAAACTGCCGATAACTCTCGATTAACATTTTTGTGGTTCCTCATCAAATGACCCCATAAATGAGGAATGTTAGAGTCTCTTTTGAAGTCCTCTCGACTCTAATCACAGGTGACTCACTACATTTGTACTTTACGTTATAAAAAAATTCCCTCACATAATTGATTACTCATTATACATCTATTGTAAATCAGCACTAAAACTCGTAGTAATTAGCGATTAGAGAGGTAAAGTCAGACTGGAAATATCATGGACTGTTCCGGGTAACCAACGGCAACCGAAAGGTTGAATTCAGAGGCTACCATATGGAGGCATTATTTGCACCACATTTGGTCAACGGTTAAAACTCACCTCCTCCAGCATACTCTGGGGGAGAAGTAACCCGGCTGATGGAGGGCCTTGTCTTCTGCCAGAAGTAGTCTATTTTTTCTTTTTTGTCTCTCATCAGGAAAATCTACCATGAGTGAGTAGACTCCTGGAGTTGTTCCCAGAAGCAGAGGAGAGAGAGGCATAAGAATGTGGACGGAAGAAGGAACCATGGAGTAAGTCCATCTAGCAATAGTCAACATCCACTTTATCATCAACCACCTCAATTTCCATAGCTGTCATTCAAAATCAATTAACCATCCAATCATAAATGTTTTTTCGGCCACCCTCTACCCCACTTGTAACTTAAATAATAGAATTTTATTTTCATTTAATCATGTCTCATTTTTTCAATTATACAGTCCACTCAAACCCAACCAGGCACCCAAAAGTGAAGTGTGTCTGACAATTCAGTTGAAGGCATGCTTCATACATAGACATTGTAAATACAAATGGCAGCTAGAAAAGTGGTAGGAAACTGCTTTATTCCCTTACAATAGCTAAGAGGTTCACCATAACCATCAATAGTATAGAAGTATATCTCAAAGAAGAACTAGGAAATGATTAAGTTTTAAAATGACTATCCCTGTAGCATTGACCGTATCAGCTGACAGTTCAGAGAAGTAAAATTATCGACAAGTCTTTTCGAATCGATCTAGTCTCTAATAAATCAACATGGCGAGGTGTGATTAGCAGTCTGCCATCTTTGTCCAGTTCTTGTCTTTATTCCCAGGTCATACCGTGACTGACGGTAATAGAGATAACAATAACCATTATTTAACCATCGTGTTAACTACGACATTTGCGATAGTAACTGTACTTTCGTTATATCAGAATTCGTTGGAAAGTGCTAGTTGGTAGCATTTTATTTATCTTAAATGACAATTGTTGTTGGCTGTATTTAAACATGAGTTTATTTCACCCATTCATCAAGTGAACATTTTACCAGGTCAGGTTCGCTATCAGCATGTAAACAAGCATTATCATACATTCTCTCTGTTGTGATATCACTTACATGACAGATGTCTGTTTCTATAGAAAATGGGTTTCATTGATTCATTATCGTTTTGCGAAAGCAATTTTCCTGGTCCGGTAAGTTTGAGCGGGTCGTTCTGATCGAGGGACCGCTAGTTCAATTGTAGGGTAGCTTATATCAATCTTTAGCTTTAATGGGAGGCGATAACGTTTAAACAATAAGTTAGTTCTAACACGTGTCAAAACTACCTCCAAACTGGTGAGTGTATCCGAGGGCGATTATACCGTTCTAAATCCTAGGTAAGGTATTCGTTCTTATTTTTAAATTTGAATTAAGTGAGCGTTTATTGTCTCATTTATGAAGAGAGTGATGGTTCTGGTTGTGGTGAAAAATAAAATAATAACAAATAAATTAGAAATAGTTTTAACTATTTATCAATAACCAACATTTCAACCCACATTGCAGACCTTTCCAAGGGTGTAAATAAAAGCTAGACAATGAAAAATGTAGGGCAAGCTAATGTAGTAGTATAAAAAATATAGATAAATAAAAAGGTATCAAGGTATAAAAAGACATCTATGTAAAATTCTGATATAATGTAAACCAAAAATAGTGAACAAATTAAATGCCAATATAGAAAAAATATATTAATTAGTACAGTAATGAGAACTGACAAATTACGCTATAAAATTATAGATAACTGATAGAAACTGACACAGCAACAGAATAATAAGTAATGTGAATTTAAAAAAAATTGCATTGTCATAAAAAAGTAAAATAAAGGGTAATATTTGCAGAAAAATATTTTTGAAATATCTAGAAAATAATATTATAAAGGGAAAAAATATTAGCACTAGAATAAAGCAAATTTAACTGTTCTGAATGGTAGAGATGTACAAAACGAATCAATGAATAATAAATTAGGAACTTGAATTGACACTTAGACCAACCATTGGGGAGGGGAAGAGGGACTAAAAAGTCATGAAGATATGAATTGAGCAGAATAATCAATAAATATTGCAAATTTTAAAGGTAATTACATATTGAATGTCAATAAAAAGATGAAATATGAAATAAAATAAAAATATAAAGCTATTTGAATGAGTAAAGTAATGAAAATTTACAGAGTGAAATACAACGAAGACTAAACAATGATTTAAGATATGGCAATGTCAGAAGATTATTAGTTGACTGAGCATAATTAATTTTAGGAAAATGGGAAGGAAGGAAGTATGTAGATCAGAAGATAGCAGAAAAATTACTTATTGGTAAAGGACGTTTCGCCCCATTTTGCAAGGCTTCATCAGCACTAAATAAAAAATAAAATATACAAGCATTGAAAAATATGTTGTTGTTTTTTTAATCATTTATTTATAGTTATTTACAACTGTAAAACATATGTACAACAAGTAAATTTGCTGTAGGTGAGATAGTGACTTGATATAAACATATGGAGAATCTACCCGTTGATAGACATTTCTAGAGGAGAAGATCCCGTGGCCATCTTTGTTTCAGACGCCTAGGAGAATTATTAGGTAATGAAGGAGAAGCCAGGCTAGAAACAAGTGGATTTGGGTGGTTGGGAAGTTTTCCATGGAAGGAATGGTATCAGGTTTTGGCCAAATCGGCAACATATGGGACATTGAGGTCATGATGGATGAATTGCTTTGTGACAAAGTAAAGAGCGTTAAAGATTTTACGAAGGATTTTGGACTGTAAGTAAAATATGTTAAAACGATAAGAATATAAAGATAGAATATAGAAAGTTAGAAAGAAAAAAGAATTAGAAGAAATTAAAATAATTTAATTATGAAAAAATAGAATAATTATTAATCACAAGTACAGTAATAAATAATAGGATTGAAAATATACAACTAGAGTAATAATTAGTATACATATGTATTCTTTCTTCTTCCTTCTTCTGTGTATATTCTCATACTTTAAAATGTTCGTATCTTGTTCTCATTTAGCCCTGATGGATCCCTACAAATAGGGGAGAAACACAGTAACCAACGTTTCTTCCCACTTTGTAACTAATAAATAGTTTTGTTCATCTTTTTTGAGCTCCACCCTCCCTTCCTATCCATTTTCATACAATTATTACCATTTAATTTTCACCATCTTAATACTACTTCACATTTTCCATATTGTGTCTTATTTTCATTTTGGAAACATTTATAATTATACTGTAGTTTTTATATTATGAATATTTCTTGTCACTATTTCATAATATCATATTCACAATAGAAAGATTGCCAAAATAGCAGACAAAACTATAATGAGACTATAAGAATATACATATTAAGAATAAGAAGAAAGAATATACATATATGCTAAATAATTATTATTCTAGTTGTACATTTTCAATTTTATTATTTATTACTGTACTTGTTGTTTGTATGTTCGGGAAAGGTGAGAAAATCAAGCAGACAAACAGTTAGGCACATTTTTTTTTTAATAATACAAAGAATATTGCAAGAGTGTGGTACATGATAAAGGAAACGATAAATAGGGAATAAAGAAAAGTTATATCAATGTAAAAGATAAAATGGAATTTGAGCGGTTTCTTCTCTAGGCTCTAAGTATACAGACTAGCATTCCAACTAGACTCTAGGTAAGAATTTTAGAAAGGACATAACATGTATAATCCTAACATGAAAATGACAATTGGTGCTGGGAAAGATTAGCAGGAATCTTCTTAAAAAAAAGTTCTAAAGATAGGGTACAATAAACTCCGAAACGTAAACCCTGTAAGAAAATAGAAAATAATGTAAGATAGTTTAGACTAATTCGCTATTTGTAATAATAACAAAAATTACCTTTATGATTAAAACATTTATAGAGCTTAAAAACTGTGTGCATATTGACAATACGCAGTAATGTGAAAATGACCTTGTTGCATTCCGTGACTTTGATATTATCTCATGATCAAACTATTCTCTATGCAATTGCATAGACTTGCAATACTTATCGATTTATATCTTAAATGTTTATTTATAGTAAGTACAATGCGTCATATTGTGGATACAGCTCGGTGAAAATTCAGACTGACAAATGCCGTAACAACTGCTACAGTGTAAACGAATTGACATTACCGTCATAATAATACTATTATAACAATGATAACTTCGCGGCAGGAAAGTATTATCGTTACTATAATTTGTTTTAACTTATTAAAATAAACAAAAAAATTCAGTTAGTGCCCATCACTTTGCAAATAACCTGTAAATGTCGAGAATCCGTGGTATAAGCTGTATGATGGTTACCGTTAAAGCACCATTTACTGTAGTGCCCGCGCTGAAGCAGAAGATTGTGACAGTTGACAGTACATGTATTAGCATTGAAGCTACTGTCACTTTAATTGCATAATATAAAAAGTCCTAACAATGTATTGTTGCACCCTATCAATATGAACAACTTTAATAGTGATTGAACGAGAAAATATTGTTTTGATTATTTCTGAACCTGAGTTGATTCTATCTACGTTTTTATGAGATGCGTTGGAGAAAAACAATTTTTAAAAAAATTAAACCAGACCCTCTAAAAGTGGAAATTAGGAGAAAAATAGTGGAAATTAATTGCCTATATTTTCGAAAAAGAAAAAAAAAAAGCATGGTGAACTCAAATTGGTTAATAAAAATCGTAACGGTGTCGGAAAGTAGTTTTAAGATGTGTACGAAAATTCAAAACAATAATAATATGTATTAACTTTTCAATACTGAAATAAATTAGCTTAAGACAATAGAAATTGGTTGATAACCTTTCGAAAAAAATAAATAAATAAAAAAACATGAACTATAGACTTATTCACGTATGACTGAGGGTTAGACCCAACCAAAGCGAAAAACTTGTAAGATTGTAATATTCAATCTTATATAATATATTTTATCTACATGTTTATTTTGTACTAAAAGCGAATGAAAAATTATGATAAATATAATATTATTACTTAGTAACTCGATATCGAAGAAAATTTAAATGGCGTATCCGCTATTATCTATTTGCAAATAGTTAATTTCAATATCCACATCCAAGCTACATGGAAATTTTTTGTTTACAATACAAACCGGTACCTATATAAAAACAAAAAGTAGAAGCACTTTATCGTAAGTGCTGCAACAAACTCGTTTATTGCCGTGTTTGTGAATTTTCTGAAGGAGACCAGCCTATGAAACTATTCCATAACTTGCGTAATATTGAAAGTTATACTATTTTTTTTTTTTTAAATTGAGGCATATACATTAAAAACACATATATTAAACCAACGATAAAGGGAGGGAGAGTTAATCAATTAACTATGCTTTATTATTCTAAATTAAACGAATCACCGTATAACAAGCAATTGAAAAGTGTTCCAGAATCATAAGAGAGAACAAAAAAATAAAGATCGCGAGACGCTCCATAGTAACAGATCTATTTATCTCTGTTTGTTTATGTTTTAGGGATTATACAAGTTCAAAGTCCCTTGTTTACATTCATCGAAGGGATTAAAAGATAAAGGTCTACATAACAGTGTTTATATTTTAGGTTTAACCAGTTCAAATTATTCACATTGTTTACACTAAAAGATTAAAAACAGAGGAAATAAGGGTCAAAGTCGAAATTATTAAAAGATAAGAGAGATTAAAAAGTCCTATTTAGTAACAGATCTATTTATCTCTGTTTGCTTATGCCGAGAATCGCAATAAAATGGTAACGAACGAAAATAAAAGGACCGTAACACACTTGAAAACAAAAATGGCGGCTAACGAAAAGAAGAAGATCGCGACCTAATGATCACGTGACTGACCACGTGAGTGGTTAAGGTTATATCGAACTAAATTTGGATTTAAATTTTCCCTTATGGGTCATGTGATCAAATGCTAGCTTCTAATTGGCTGCCTAAAGACCATGTGACTTATCACGCGTTTAAGGTCAGGAAGTAAAAATTGAAATTGAAATCTCCCGCCAAAGGTCACGTTGCCAGTGGGCAATAAGTACGTTACGAGTGGTTAAGTCGAGCTAAATACGAATTTGACGCCCCCCCCCGCAATATGGGCCACTTGAGTGGTTAAGGTTATGTCGAATTAAATTTGAATTTAAATCTCCCGCCAGGGGTCACGTGACCAGTGGTTAAGGTAGGGTCGAGACTTGGTTCCAAAGTCCAAATTGACTCATTGAGGTGGGCCAGAACGGCCTTTTATCCCTACTACTAAAAAAATAAATAAATTAGTGGTGTCTTTTTTAAAAATAAATTCTTTATATATTAATAATATTACTGATCTGTCACAAACTTGGGCAATAATAGTGGTAATTATGCTTTCATACAAAACAAAATTATAATAAATAGATAAATAAATATAAAATCGATAAAAATATTTATATATAAATAAATAAATAAAATCTTTATATGTATATAAACAAAAAAATAAATAAATAAAATGAACATAATTAAACCTAACTTAAAATAAAGTTAAATAAATTATAAACAATATTTACAATATCGACCTAAGAATCCTGGAGCCCACTCTATACCACACCCATGAGGGATAGAGCAGGGCCCTTCGATTTATGAATAAAGCATTGATAAATAAGTATAGTATCCATGGTAATGTTAGCTATTAGTTTTAATATAAGCTGATTTTAGCACATCTCTGATTATCAACAATGAAATTTTTTACTCGATCGAAAAAAACCTTAATTTAATCATTAATTAAATTGTTGAAAGTTCAACGTTTCAAGATACATAAATAAAATCTATAAATGCGTCCGTACGACTCCCTCTAACTTTTTTCTTTTTCAAAATGTTTTAGTCTAGTAAAAATAGTTTTAATTTTGCAGGACATAGGATTACATGTAAACTAATTTCTGCCAATGGATTCTTTTGTAAACATGTTTGAATGTCTTGATGATGAAAAGTTTACCGTTCCCTATGGATGAATAGCCCTAATATAGTAGATTATTCAAGGTGTAGTGAGGCCGGTTGCACCATCATAGTTTAAACTACAATTAGTGAAACCTTGGTTAAATTAAATAATTATCCATTGCACCAGAAAAGCTAACCTTCAAATCTGGCGGTAAACTTACCGGCCAATGATAGCCGGCTATACTGGGATTAAGAACAATTATGGAAGAAACCATACAAAGAACCTTCCGTATTATTCCTTCCTGTTGGATCTGTTATCTAGCGAAGGTGTATTGTATTATTCAGTTTCTTTTCAAATTCGATAACAATAGATTGGAATTAGTTGCTGAAGCAAATAAGAAAAAAAAGTATTTCGGATTGTAGTTCGGACAATTGTCGGATGAAGTATTTTTTCAGCGATTTAGACAGTCAAAAGTGGCTGTTGATCAGAGCCGCAAGAATTTTAATTAAATCAATTTCGGTTTGATTAAATACTTCTTCAGCCAATACTGACCCACCTCCTGTTCCATCAAGTACTGATTGTTTGCTGCAAGTTACTTTTTTGGCACCCTTCATTTTATTTTCGTACTTAATTACATAGACGTCCTTAAAGCAGATGTTGGTTTGCGTTAAATTTTTTTTCTATTTCTCAACAGTGTAGTTTTTGTTTGGATGCAACAGCGTCATTTTTTTCTTTTCGATGATACTGATATATATATATATA
>NW_027112074.1:1857176-1945179 GCF_000696795.3 Halyomorpha halys | reverse complement strand
ATATATATATTGTCTAATAAATCCCAATAGAACTTCCTCCTCTCTGGTGGAGAAATTCGGGCTTCTCTTGTTAATGCTGGCACAATTTCAATGTAATTGGACTAATGATAGAACATAATCAATGAAATCAAAATACTTTTCCTAGTTTTTTTTTTATTATATGAAAACCTAGCTTAGTTGAGCTTACATAAAATGCTGTCGTTTGATTTTTGTTGGCATTTTTTAAAATGCATTATTGCATCATTGTCCCTGTGACATTTGAAATGACTTGAGATTATAAATTATGATTAATTGATTAAAAATTGCTACAGTTTTATGGTAACTATAAAATAATAAATGTTTGCCTTTAACTGTAAACCTTAGCGGTGCGTAAGTAATAGAAAATTAAAAAATAAAACTTTGGTAAAAACCCAATAATTATAAAGCTCTTTAGTTGTTTAAAACTAATTTTTTTCTTCCGAATATTGGGAAATCGGCATTCTGTGGATATGTTTTGGTAAATATCGTGGAGAGTACCAATCTTTGAAAAATAATAATTAAATTTTTCCGAGATACAATTTTCAAGCACCTACAATTTTTTTTACGAACAATGAGAAATCAACATTTTCTTAATTTATTTTTCAAATTTCCTGTAAAGTACTCCTCGTATGGGGATGGTCAGCATAAACTACTTTATAAAATATGATGCGGGCTGCAACTTGCACCCTGATACAGTACAGCAGTCCGGTATATAAAATCCACCATACAAATACTCTTAAAAATGAGTTTCTAATTCCCATAACATGGAAACGCATTTCTGGTGATTCTAGAAGATTCTCTTTTTAATTCGCTAATTAATTTATTGTACATAAAACTTCTAAGCGGTACATAATATTAATATATTTAAGTTAGTAGAAATTAATCAGTGTTAAATTTTGCGTCGAATAAATGAAATTAAATTAAAATCTTTATTCTGGGACACTTTGTCCCCTAAGAATAACAAATTAGACAATTTCAACACAATTCATCTGGTTAAGTCTAACGAAATTTAATAAAACAATAATAATTATACAAATAATGAATAAGAATATGAAATGAAAAAATTTAAATAAAAGTACATAATTATGCAATGTAGCATGGATATTTATTATTTTAAAATATACGAAAGATTGATAATCGAGTAGATATATTTATACAATCGATGTTTGAATAGAGTTAAGGGTGAAGCTTTACGAATGGATGTGGATAAGGAATGCCAAAATGAGGTGGTGAAGGATTTTTCAAAGAAAGCAGTCCTGTTGGAAGAGACGTATGAATCGGTTGGTTGGGAGCTTGTATTTAACAAGTGGATGGATCAACAAAAGATGAAGAGATCAATTATGTTGGAAGGGTTTTTGATTATTGAGGATGGAACTTAGGACGGATCAAAGAGTTGTCTTCCGATTTTAGAGAAAAGCCAATTTTCCACGGAATAGTAGTGAAAGATTAGGGAACGTCTGGGAAGACAGAAGATGAATCTTACAAAACAAATCATCTATCTTTTCAGTCTCATCTCTTGTTCAGCAGATAGTCCTCCATATCCTAAGCATCCGGCGTCAAATTGTGGGAGGACACTAGAATTTGACGGTTACTTCGGGGAAGGAGTCATTGAATATTTACTACGGAATGAGTAATAGAATGAATGCATAACTTATTCGGTCCTATAGTGTGTCCGATTAAGATTAATCCGCCTCTAAGATATAATATAAAGTAAAATAATATATAATAAATAGTAATACTACTTTATCGGTAGTAGAACGTGGTACAGGCTACCAGAACTATGAAATGAAGTAACCGAGAGCACAATGCCTTTCACCAGCTTCCAATCGCATACCTGGGCGCTGATACAATTCTCATCTGTCAGCAATCATCTTATAGCCACAGTAGTGATTCAAGTAATATATGTACATAAAGTTATAAATATGATTGTCATAAAGTTTTTAGAAACAAAGCACCAAGTCATTCAAATAGCATTAAATAACAGTCAACATTATATTAGTTAAGAGATCGTGTGTTTTTAAAAACACATCCTTTTCAAGCAGAAACGAATATGGTTTGCTTTTTCCTCAGAAAAATGTATTGATCTACATTACCCTAAGGCACATTATGTTTTTATAATTTTTTGTGACGATAATATCGTTTAATGGAATCAGTGATATTTGTTTCTTATTCTTCGCTAAGAGTGGATCGATTGGTATACCATAACTGTGAAGCTACAAACCATTTTAAAAAAAGTTATACGTAAATCGGTCCAGTTATTCAAAAGTTTATTATGGAGAAAGATTCGTCCATTCCCTTTTATATAAATAGATAAATAAAATTATAGGTTCTTTAAACGACAATTTTTTAAAGATTTAAGCTCTGTAAGGATAAGCACATTCCGTTACAAGATTAAGCCCTATTTCACTTAGGATAAGACTTGTCTAATATTAAAGATCACTTATACTGATTTAGAGAGTTTTGGCAAAATTATTTATCGTTTTTTAGAAAATACCAAAAAATTGTAAAATCGATTTTCTAAAGTAATACTTCTGGTTTATCGATTTTAACAAAAAAGTTTCCGTTACTTCTCAGGCATACATACGGCCTAGATATTATTTAAGTTTCACAGAGCTTTTCGGTTTTGAGTTACGCTGATTACACGCACACACAGACCATTTTGCGAAACATAGTTATTAGGGAGAACCTTAAAGCGTTTATATCCGTCGAAAACTTGAATTCGAAATTTTGTACGTTGGCAATGCTTTCCCTAATTAAATTTTTTACTCGTAGACTCCCGTCAGACCCACTTGGATTAATACTCAATTTAAAAAAATTGCAATGGAATACTACCAATGAAGCTGCAGGATACTTCGGAATTCATCTGACAAATTACTTACTTATCCATACCTCAAAGAAATAATTTAATAATGTTCAATAATTAATTGCAAATCAAATTCAAGGTCAGTTTAGATAAACAAACGCATTGTAGAAATGTTATTTTCGTCCCAATCAATTCTTTTATGAAGAAAATATTACATTGTAATACAGAATAGCATATACTAATGCAATGATAAAGATAACATCGAAAATTAAAAATAAGGAGAAACCACATGATTTCAAAAAACAGTTTTTGCAATTTCTCAAGCTCTTCTTCACGGTGATAGTTTTAAGTACAAAGGTTTTACTGTCATCCATGACATTTATAGTATTCGGAGGGTTATGAAGGACAGTTTGAGAGACTTCTTCGCGTTTTTTAAGCCTGTTTTACAAATCGTTTGCGTTTCACAGTATGTTTTGTAACATAACCCCGAACTATAGGAACACAATTCTGAATATTCACTTCTGTGGAAACACTTGTCTGCTAATAGTACTGAAGAATATATTGACGATTTGGAAGGAGCGTGTAATATGAATAATGACGGAGAATTAAGAGAATACTGACAACATTATTAACCGTGTATGTCACCTAAAACGTAAATATTGAATATTTGTTAAATATTACGTATTAAAAAGATAAAATTAAACTTGCAGAACATAGCTATTTACCTCTGCGGTTCCCACACTTTTTTCACCACCGAAAACTTTTTTGGACTGAAAAAATTTCGCGGTAGTACCGTTGAGCTAAAATATATAACAATGTCGCCACTATCATCCTTAGAGTAGTTGTTATCATCCTTAGATATGTAGAAAAACAAATCCTGTAATGCAATGTATATTTTCTATTTTAATTTAAAAGTTAAGCCTCTCAACTTTTTACTGAACCTAAAAAAATGACAAAATCAGACAAAAGATATTCGGTCAGCACCTTTCTAAAACCTTTGAGCCACACCCTAACATCCTTAATCGAACCCATCTCGAATACATTGAAGAACAATTGAATACCCTACTCCAAATGACCCTGCTACCAAAGTATTTCACTCTTCAAAGATATCCAACATCATTCAGAAGTTAGCTTCCCGCAAAGCTTCCAGCTTGCGACATAATTACATCCCATATTCTAAAACATCTTCCTCGAAAATCTGTTCTATTCCTCAACTACATCTACAGTTCTGTTCTCTGTACTACTGGAGATACACGTTTTAAGCTTCCCCTGAGCCGAAATAACCAAGCCTTCACAATAAAATGTTCGTGTGTGCGTGCGAGTGTCTGAACAGCCTCGCTCAAAAACGAGAAGTCGAACGAAATGAAAATTGTAAATTAAAGGCGGGTATATACCTGGAACGTGACAGCAATTTTTTCCATAGAATCGACCGACGGGAAGGGTTACTTTATGGAATAGATTTTTCATTTTTTACGATTATCTCGAAAATAGCTGTAAACTTTGATTTAACTCGGTGAATCAATGGGGAAATAAGTTGTCATTAATATCAGATAGGTTTATTCTCATTGAAATAATTTAATCGTGCTTAAATGCCGAATTTTCATAAACTCTAGCTCTAAAGTACCTTTAATTTTGTTTATTTGATAAAAATAAACACTTCTCATTGCTAGCAATAATACAGGATGTATAAATACATAAGATAATAATAGATAAATCGGATTCGAACAGAAAATGCTAAACCCGCACTATCTTTCCCGATGGCATGACTGCTTCATTACCTTTTGTTTAAGCGTTTTATTCTTGGTAATAATACAATTTATATTTGTTATTCCCATCTCGGGAAAGCTTTTTTTATTTATTTATTATCTTTATCGAAATTTCCAACTGTACATTATAGTACATTCTGTAAATTTGATCTTAGTTACAATGAAGTGATACAGGCGTGTAGAGAAACTACTCATTGTTAGCACTCTAATGAAGTTTTTATACTAGCAGGTCTCGTGGCATCCTCTTTTCGGGTGCCTTGGAGAATTCTCAGGAGCAAGGTTAGAAACTAGTGAGTTTGGGTGGTTAGGGAGTTTATTATGGAAGGGATGATATCTGGTTCGGGCTAGATCCATTAAATTTGGCACAATAAGGTATTTATGTATGATTTATTTGTGAAAAAGTAAGGAGCATTGAGGATTTTACGAAGGATTTGGGATTTTTAGGATTGGATAAGAGAGGTATTCGAAGGTTTAGTGGAACCCCGGAGCTCTACTCCGTATGTCTAAATAGTCCTTATTACAGTCATGAAGAGTCTTTTGTAATGAATCTGTAAGTGCTGTAATAGTCAAACGCGATATGCAATATTCTGTCTCTTCATTCTTGTGGAAGGATTCCAGGTCTGTCTTTTGTCCAGTTGTAGCCAAAAATGTCGTTTCTGCACGACAGGGGTAATAGCAACATTATTGAAGGAAACTGTAGGGCAGTCGGTAGATTTACGACTAAGAGTACAGGTGATTTGATGGGATTTATTACGATTACGACACCATTCTTTTATGGCTTTGATATGGGATTGGAAAAACAAAACTCGTAAAAACATATTACTGAAATATTTTAATAAGCATTTATGCAAAATATAATTGCTTTAGCTATGCACTACCAATTAATAAAAACGTCTAAATTACAAGTTACAGATAATTAATATTTAATATTTTTTTAAAGATTTACTGCCAAAACCAGATCATATTTTCATCAGCTAATGCTGTTATTATCTTTAGTATCAGTTATCTTTTATTATCTATTGATGAGAATATGAGATTCGAATTTCTAAATTTTAATTATGGACATAAATTGTTTATACATATTTATAAAGTATGGAATCAACAAGATTTCAATAAATTAGGACAAGATGGTTAGGTGTGCGGTCGGTGAAGAACATAAATGAGTAACTACTTATTACAATATAATATACTTATACTTGAGACATTATTGCTCCCACGAAGGCCTGAAATTCTGGCCGAATTATTGGCACTAATGAATAACTTTTTACTTGTGTTCATAACTAACGGTACCCCTAAACATCTTTGCCTCATTTCTGTATAACCACGGTAAAATCATCATCAAAAAAATTGAAGTTTTAGATTAAATAGTAAATAATAATAACCATTAGTAATGAATATAAAGTAAATGTACTTGGCAAAACAAATTTTAATTCAAAGTCTTACATTTTTGAATTTCTATTCGAATATTATTTTTCACAGACAGTTTCAGTGAAACCTACGACTGTATTATTAAGGGCTTTTGTACACTTACTTCACAAATGTACGGAGCATGTAGTAAGGGAAAGAATTGTGATCGTGAACACTTTTGAATCATATATTTAAAAACACATATTACTATTAAAACTAGATATATTAAGATGTTTACACTCGTATTTGGGCAAAAGTTGTTTTAAATTTTCACTACAAAAAATTACTATACTCAACGATAATCAGACCAATTTGGACATATGGAATTGAGCTCTGGAGCTCGACCAAACCATCAAATTCCTCCCGCATCCAATCCTTACAATTCAAAATCCTACGTAAAATCCTTGATGCTACTTATTACGTTACAAATAAACTGATACACAAAGACCTAAACATCCCATTCGTTGCAGATTTGACCCAAAACAGATATGCGTCTTTTCATTCCAAACTCCTTAACCATCCTAACCCATTAATTCTTAATCTTTCATCCTTAACAATCCCTGATAATCCTCCGAGGCGTCTGAAAAGAAGATGGGCACGGGACCTTCTAATTTAAATTAATGCTTGAAGTACCAATGGGTGGTTCCTTCCCAAGATATTCAAGTGTATATGAAACAAAAAAAAAATTTCTTTTCATTTATTAAAATTATGATAGTAATAAAATTAATTAATATAAATGAATTCCTTGTAATACTTCCAAGAGTTTTATTTATGAAAATAATTTTAATATCATGACAACTTAAGATATTATTCTGAAGACCAAAATGTGAAATAGGAAAGGCTAAAAGTTTACAGAACTTTAAAACTGTCGTAAGTTTTAATTATTTTGAAATTAATAGTATTTATAATATAATAATATTTAATCAGAAACATATGTGCTTAATTTGGTTCAAAACATTTTTCCTTTGTCTTTTTTTTTTTTATCTAACTTGAACTACAATAAAAGTCTCAGTATAACTGGGTATTAGCGAGGTGTAATTTCATAGAAGACTGATTCTGAGCAAATCGTTTTCTTGAAAATCGTGCGTCTTGTAACAGGTAGTTTTCGGTAAAATTGTAGGAATATGATGGATTGAATTCTTTGGTTTGGAAAATTGTCTTTATTTACATAATTGATATACATAATATTAGCATATTTAAATACCGTTTAGCAGCGAGATTTTCTATAGCATACCGATCACTAACCCTGCTATTTTTATTAGTTACTATAATTGAACTGTGTTATTAAAAATGTGCTATTGTTTAAAATACATTGATGTACATATATAAATTATTCCAACATTTAAACTGTCAATATACATTCACCTAAATATTTTTTTCCGTTTGAATTTAATACGGAACAGCTCTCAACTAAATGAAGCATGCTTTCACCCACCTTGTGGACAATACAATACTGTAATACAAATATGTATGTATTATATCCTTCAATCAAGGTTTACAGTTTAGAATAAAAAGTTCACACTAGTCTTAAATACTATCGACATAAATGCAATACGGTGTTCATAACATGCGCCAAGTAACACTGTCAAGTTTTTAAAATAACAAACAAAAGCATTATTTCTTTTTAAAATTGTCTTTAGCTTTAGCAATAACAGTAAGCATTTAACAATCTTTCCACAGATTCAAACTCTCCCTCAAATGTACTGCCTAAACTCTGAGTAAATGTTATCTAATTTTTAATTAGATTATCCTTTTTATTAATTAAATTAACTAAGTTATCTATTGTTTAAACCAGCTGTTATTCTTGCTTTTCGTGCCTTCTAGTGCTAAATTTTATGGTAAAATGAAATTTTTATAATCTAATTCACATTGAACTGTAGTTGTTGTATATAGCATATTGCTAGTGTTCTTTGGCAGGCGAAAAACTTAATTAATAGAATATAATTTTTATCATTATTATATAGTCAATAGAATATATAAATACAAGGAATATAAGTAACTAGTCAGTTAGAACATACACTATTATATCCTATATCTATTACTATTATATCCTATTGGAACTATTACCCTTCCTACAATGTCCGAATGCGAAACATTCCCTCTTACACGGAGGTAAAAACAGGAAGAAAGAAACTTTTTTTTTTCGTATTACAACCTTTCTAGTCATTTCTGACATAGGGGGTGAGGAGGGTATCATCTCCAGGTAACCAACCTGTTTTAACCATGGTTGGGGGGGGGGGGAGTAAAGTTTTCTTTTCGTGGGACCGGCACAGAAATATACTTCGTCTCCCAAGGCTGGATTCGAACTGGCGTCGCTGCAATCACGATACAGGAAATGTCGACGCCACAACTCCGCTACAAACGGTCCTGTATTGAGAGAACTCCATTATGTGAATATAATCCAATAGCATTATAGCATTGTGGCGTACAAGATGAACATTTAAGGTTGGTTAAACATCCCAGAGGAAGACCTAAGCGAAGGTAGATTCGGGTTTGGACGGGTATCATTGGTGGATGTGTGTATCACCATCGAGCTTTCGGCTTCGCTAAGTGTTTATTATAGTTATTAAGTAACTCAAGTTTAATAAATTGTTAATAAATCCCACCAAATCACATTTACCCTTCGACGTAAACCCATGACCTCTTCCCCTACAATATCCTTTAATAATACCCCACTTATTCCTGTCGAACAGATCCGTTACTTAGGACTACATCTCGACAAACGACTGACATGGAATCCTCATACAAGACTAAAAAGACAAGAAACTGGTCGTAGATTCTGACTATTGCAACATTTACTAGACAAACGGTCTAAATTGCCAATCCATTACAAAAGACAGATGACTATTATAAGGCCTATCTGGACATACGGAGTTGAGCTTTGGGGCTCCACAAAACCATCAAATTCCTCCAGAATCCAATCCTTACAGTCCAAAATCCTTCGTAAAATCCTTAATGCTCCTTACTTTGTCACAGATCAAGTCATCCATCAGGATCTCAATGTTCCATATGTTGCCGATTTGGCCAGAACTAGATACCGTTCCTTCCATAATAAACTTCTCAACCACCCAAATCCACTTGTTTCTAACCTGGCATCTCCTCCATTACCTAATAATCCTCCTAGGCGTCTGAAAAGAAGATGGCCTCGAGATCTTCTTCTCTAGAAATGTTATTGGAGTTCTATCAGTGGGTAGATTCTCCATATGTGTTTTATCATGTCACTATGTCACCTACAGCAAATTTACTTGTTGTATATATGTGTATACAGTTGTAAATAACAATAAATAAATTATTAAAAAAAATAAATAAAATAAATTGTTTATTAACCAAAAGAGTATGTTTATTAACCATTGGGTATTAAACAAAAAATGTTTACCTTCATAGTTTGGAATTTCGCTGATTTAACATAGACGTTATATAAGTCGGACAGTAAGTTGGAAAAGGGTCTGGAAAGGAAGTGGTCTGGGATAAATACAACGATGTGGGAACGATTTCATAACAGACAGAAGATAATCTTTGCAGTGGAAATGGCAGGGAATATCTGAGTAAAAACGTGAGGGCAAAACCTTTTTCTGTTCAGTTCTTCAAGAGTGAGTTAGCCAACTAGCTAGGGGCTGTTAGGACCAAACCGCAGCTCTGTGTTAAAGCAATCATATCTTCACCTCATAGCAATCTCATCTCTGTTAATGTTGTATCCCAATTTGTATTTTTAAAAACTAGAGTGAGTAAAATATCGACTTATTGATATCTATCGAAAATATTTTCGAAAGGTTCATAATTATTCCAGGCAAATGTCAAAAAAACGTCCTACATTGCAAAAGAAAAAAAAGAAACTTTGGTCGATTATTTTGTGGTTCTCTATACTTTTGGAGTGCTAAAAAATTATCATTATAAGAAGTTTCCAACCTTAGCCATAAAATTAACACGATGTCAAGCATAACATTGTAGTGAGAAGCGGCTGCAATTTCGAAGAACACTCCTAAGGTGTATAAAACTTCCAGCTATATGTTGTATGAGGACTACATTGAGATTATGCTGTGACTGAGATTTTTTACTATCACTTACCTATGTATGGATTATAGAGTAAGGGAAAGTATTGTGATCCTGCAGAATTTCGAATTCGAGTTTTCTACAGAAAAATATGTTTTGAGGTCTTCTGAGTCCAAACAACTAAGTTTCGGAAAATGGTCTATATGTCTGTGTGTGAACAGCCTACCTTAAAAACGAAAATCGTAAGAAATTTAAAGTTTAAAGTTAAGTTATTAAAAGTTGTATATGCCTGATATGTGGACACAGCCTTTTCGATATCAATTTTTCACATTTTTACAATTTTCTCCAAAGTGGCAATAGTGATTTTGAAAGAATTCGGTAAGTCAGAGGGTCTTTAGTATCAGGGATCTTATTCTCATTGAAATTGTCTGACAGGTTTAAATGACGAATTTTAAAAAAATCTCCCAAAGTAACTTTAATTTTGTTTATTTGAAACAGTTCTCATTATTAGCATTTTTTTAAAAGCCCCATGGGCCTATGGGGTTTGATGTAACTACAATGGGTGCTATCTCTTGAACTGCATTTCAAACGCATTCTATAAGGAAAATGGATTGAGTCTGCTCTCTGATGATAGGGCTCATCAGATTTCGTAATGTCTGTTGTCAGTAAGTTGGTAGTCCTCAGTCGAGTCTGAGTCTGTGTGTATCTGCCACCTTTGTGGCCGTCCTGTCGATGTCAGTGCCCTAAGGACTGGTTCGTACAGTATTGGAGGCTGTCAAAAAAGTTGATATGCCACCTCGACATTGTTAACAATAATAAACAATGGATAAATAAAAAAATATTGTAGATTTTTTTGAATAACGAGAGAAGAGAAAAAGAATAATAGAGACATCCGATTCGTTACTCTTTTTTGTTATTTATTACAAATTTCTTTGAATTTCCATTTCTATTGCATTTAATTTTCATTAATTTAGTCATTGACATGAAGAATCTAAATTATTTCCTTGAGTTGCTATTGAAGTTTTTTATTACACATATCCTTTTTTTATTATATATATATATATATATATATATATATAAAGAAAAAAAAGAAGCTTTATTTGGACGGGCTGTGAAGGTGTGTAACACTTAAAGGCGGATCCACATGTTGGCCGATCGCCACGAATAGGAGGCTTGTACAAATGCTCGGAAAACAAAGAGCGGGCCATCCACATGTCTGTGTTATGGCAGAGAGGCAAGCATGGCGGACGTACAAGTTGTTTCAGCCATTGCACCGGAATTATATTATTTTTATTAGAAAAAAAAGAAAATGAAAGGAAATTAAATATAAATAAATAAGATTAAATATAAAACTTATTATAAAAATTAACTACAAACTCCTAACAGCTCTCAGTTGCAACTAGACAAAGAATTCACGAACCCCTTTGATCTGTGTCCAAAAACCGACTCTCGACGGATCGGCAACGAGCTCAGGCCAACTCGTACAAACCACCCATCCATATGCTCGTGCATGTCCGAGTTCGCCATGGCTTGGCCAACATGTAGAGGCCCCTTAAGACAAATCAACAAAATGGTAGGGTGGGAGAACAAAGTTGAAACCTCCAAAAGGCATTTCCCATACACCAGCTCATTTCCAGGACTGGGGGGGGAGGGGAGGGGCGTACATGACCCTACCCATCTTCAAAGCAAGAGTGAAGCCAAATAGATCTAGCACTTGATGCTTAGTTTTATCATGAAGTTAACAGAGATGCACATCATTATTATCTAAACTGGAACAGAAACCAGCTAGTGATGGTATCTTACTCTTCCTGTACGCCTCTACCACTAAATGTAAAGGGCAATTCAATGAACGAAAGTATGGTCACCAATCCTCAATCCATTCTCCGAATCTTGTTCAATTAGCCCCGAGAATTCTCGCTATTCAAATCAAGTGCATTCCTAGTGAAATTTGCACTCAAATTTTCAGATTTCATTCAACCGAAATTTAAACCTCATAAAACTTTTAAAATAGTACAAGGAATGTCAAAGATAGTTTAATTACTGTTTAAATTAAAAGAGTAATTGTAACGTTTAAAAAAAGGAGAAAAAACCTAAAAATCATATTATTTGTAATTTTGGGTACAAACTGATTAATATCCAGATATCAATATAATAAAAAACAAACGATGTTGTTTAAAATTTTATTATTTTCTATATCTGTTTACTGAGACAATTTTGAGTGGAACCACATCGTGGCATTGTGTTGTAGAGTCAATGGCTTTGTGGTCCAGAACCGGTCTAACATTCGACTCCTGTTAACTGCCCAAGAATTTTTAAAGTGATCTCGTTTCCTAGCTTTTATAATTAGCAGCTAAGGTCTTAACGCTTTTTTCTTTGTGTTGATGAATTTTTAAAAACCTGTTTCTCAAAAGACTACCGGTATATCTACAGTTTAATAATTTACCGAATCATACAGAACAAGACCGAAAAGCCCTCAGTCATAAACGCTTATTCAGGTTTATTCTAAGCTCTATACAAACGAAAGTGAATTCCATCATCAAGTTATTGATCTAAATAATAGAGCATTACCAGGAATCGTAAAATGTTGTAACACAGAACAAGACCCTAAGCTGCAATTATATAGGAAAAGAATCTTTTCCTAGTAAATTAAATTATCATAAGAATATCCTTATCTATGAAAAAATAATGCGTACTCAATAATAAATACACAGAAAAACGATATTTAAAAAAAAAATATGGGGATAAAAGAGAAGAAGATGGAAATAGTGAGAAATCTTTGCTGAACCAGTAATTATAATTAAAGTTAATGGCAAATATATTCCTTCAATTAATTTTTTTTTAGAATCTAATATACGAAAGCATTAACTAATGAATGTAATTTCAGTACAATAATGACATATATAATTAAACCAGTAAGCTGTTGCAGTATCGCTGTTGTAAAAAAAAAAAAATAATTTATGTTTTTACTCGAGGTGGTATTTAAGTTTTAATAAAGGTTCGGTTTTTCTAGCGACTGCCTCAGGAGCCGTTCATGAATTATTCATTAGTGAATGCAAGGCTCGCTCTTTGAAAGATTATATACTGCCTCGGGTTCATGCAAATTTGAAAGACACTAAATGAACCGACTGTTGGTGTTGTTACTCTTCTAAAGGTTACTTATTGCATTTTATTGTTACCAATCTCTTATAGATATATAACTTGTATAAAATATAGGCATTAAACTGAGCCTGATGGATGGATCAATTAGCATTTACTTTATTATGTTACTCGTCGAACTAAATACAAATATACCATTAATTGAATATTGATGTTTAAAACTAATGGAGTGGAATGAATATTTTAACAATGGCTTTTTTTTTTGTATATTTTCCTTCCACTGGTAACACAAGTTTCAAAAAAGCAAAATAAATAAATTCGAATTTTTCATCCTTCCATTGAATCTCAAACTCTCCAATCCCACATTACCACCCTTGAAGAATTGTGGCAAAACTGGAGGATTAAAATAAATTCCAATAAATCCCACAAAATCACATTTACTCTTCGTTGAAAACTCATGACCTCCGGCCACACAGTATCCTTCAATAATAACCCCACTTATTTTTGTCGAACAGATCCGTTACTTAGGACTACATCTGAGCAAACGACTGAGATGGAATCCTCATCCAAGACTGAAAAGACAGGAAACAGCTTGTCGATTCCGACTATTACAAAATTTTCTAGACAAACGGTCTAAACTTCCATTTCATTGAAAAAGGCTGGAGTAAAGCCTATCTGGACATACGGTGCGCGAAACCTTATGGGTAGAAATTCCGTGTAATAAGAAGATAAAAAACTGATTGAAAATATTTTTTTTATTTATTTATATATTTAATGTAATTTACAACTGTACAAAATAATACAATAAGTAAATATGTTGTATGTTTCATATACACTTGAAAATCTTGGGAAGGAACCACCTATCGGTGGTACTTCAAACATTAATTTTAATTAGAAGGTCCCGTGGCCATCTTATTTTTAGACGCCTCGCAGGATTATCAGGGTTTGTTAAGGATGAAAGATTAAGAATTAATGGGTTAGGATGGCTAAGGAGTTTGGAATAAAAAGACGCATATCTGTTTTGGGTCAAATCTGCAACGAATGGGATGTTAAGGTCTTTGTGAATGAGTTTATTTGTAACGTAATAAGGAGCATCTGATGGTTTGGTGAAGCCCCAGAGCTCAATTCCATATGTCCAAATTGGTCTGATTATCGTAGTGTATACTAATTTTTGTAGTGAATGGGAAGTTTAGAGCTATTGAAAATATAATAGTAAAATCTATATCAAGAAAGAAGGGTGATAAAATATATATGAAATTACAAACATTAAGTATGTGTAAATAAAATATATATTTTACATAGATATATGTCATGTTATAATAATTAATTTATATATTATGTTTATTATATTTATTTATATTTTTCTTAATTTTGTTTTTACAATCTTTTCAGGCAGCTTTTTTTATCTTCTTATTCTTTACTTCTTATTACACTGTATATTTTTTCCCACACAACTTATATAGGTTATGTATCTTAACTATTAGTTTCTTCTTATCCTGTTTTTATTTTTTATTCATTATAGTTTATATTTTGTTTTGTAATTAGCCTTTATAAACGCCTAAAATTCTTTCAATAATAAAAAAAAAAATTAATTATTTTTGTTCTCTACTGATCGCACCCACCAACATCTTTTCCTCGTATAATCAACCAACAGTTAACACATAATTTTGTTTAATGGTCTGATACGCTGTTTTTCCAATATCTTGTAAAGCCATTTTTTCATAAACTCTTTTGCTTCAGTTTATGTTGTCCTCTAGTAACATAGACGACATTGGTAATATAATCGCAAATACCATTGTCAAAATGTTTGCAGGATTCGAGCGGATCTGAAAACTCGATTTCTCTAGAGCTCATTGTTACATTACTATTTAGCATTTGGATTAGAGAATGGAAAAAGAAATTCTATTCTTGTAGTTCCTGCTAACCGCTTTAGCAAAAATAGCTGTAGGTCAGTGAGTCGGGATCGGGCGGCTGTTGTGTATCGACTTCAGCTCGATGAATGACCTATTGTCGATTGGCCTAATCGATTATTTTCAGCTTATGGATGCATCAACGAAATAATAAGATTGGTAATAAGCCTTAAAAATTGAAATTTGAACCTTAACCAACATCAAGCACAAGTTACATTTTTGCCTTACGTTAAAAATAAGCAAAAAACATTTACTAAACAGCTTTGTATTTAGTAAAGAAATAAAATCAACTTAAACTGATGAGATGGAATTTACCATAGACCAAATTTTTTTTTTTTATTTATTTGATTAAAATGCAACAGAAAATTTTAATCTTGTAATGTTTCGTATTTTAACTGACTTTTAATAGTTTTTATACAAAAAAGATTTTATAAAATTATAATTGAGAACTCAATGAACAAATTTCGTTCAATTTTTATTTTACATTTTTATAGATTCATCTGATTGACTGTTTCATTGACTGCGATATAGCTGCAATTTCTAATGATGCTATCCAAAGACATCTTGGTAGTTGCATACTGTCGTAGCAGGCCGAAACTAGGATCTACAAGACTCACTGTACTCACATATGGCTGTGAGAGTTGTATCCTAAAAAAATATCTAGAAAAATTCATGTTCAGATTTGAAAGGATGATTCTAAAAACCAATTCGGAGGACTCCCAGAAACGCCATAAAATTGGAGAAGAAAGTGAGAGAGAGAAATGCTTTATTCATCTATGCTGCACAAATACATCGAGTTACTACATTACACAGCAAACTAATCAATCCGTGATCGGATATATATAAATTACATATACATGATATAATAAAAAAAGAAGGAAAACGTTTTTTTCCCTACAGTATCCTTATGCAATCAATTCCAGTCTACATACTAAATACAAATATTTCAATTTATTCCTTTTTTCTTTCCCTTTCTTGTTCCTTCCATTTCATCATTACTTTCCATATAAAAAATTAACACCATTTAATGACCTGTATATGCGGTAGGGTATGTCCCAAAAATGGAAAATAATGCAACCCCACGGAGAATGAATCCCAAATGAATGTTGGGATAAGAATGTCAGGATAAGTCGAGGAAAGAAGAGTGGGTAGACAATGTGGGAAGATTTTGTGGCTGCCGATACGAGTAAACTACTTAGTGTAAGAAATTCGAAGGCAATATCAATTAACTAAGAAAACTGGTGATCTATGCTAGATCAGGACAGTTCTCGAATGATTGGGTTGCAGCTCCGCTTAATTACAATAATTTGGTCAATCAATAGAAATAATTGACAATCTTTAACGCAATAGAGAAAAACTTAATATTTTTTTAGAAAAAAACTTCTTTAATGTATACAGATTATAATTCAATGACGAAACAAAACAAGAATCATATTGTAAATGTTCAAGTTTAATCACGGCACAGATGTCATGCTATAGAACTTGGGAGAAGATGGCCTTAAATGACTCCAAATTGTTCCTTATATTATGAGTTGGAACGGATGAAATTTTAAGTTTGTTTATTATGATGAAATCATTAAAGTAAGAAATCATCTTTTGATGAAAAACACTTACCCTTGGTCTGTAGTCATCAACATTTCATATCAAGTTATATATATATATATCAGTTTATTGTGAAATTTTCGAGTGTTTGCGCGGTGGCGTAGATGTATAAACCGCCTGGGACAAACTTCAAGATGTCCTCCCCTTCCACGATTCCAGGTCCTCTGCTTGCAGTATTGCTATCACATCAAATTTGTATATGTGTGATTTAATAGGGCCATTTGCGTTTTAGATCCCTCTGGGTAAAAATGTAGTATTTGTATATTTGATGACCATTGTATTGATTGGTACATGTGAACCGATCTGGTAGCGTTTTATTTTTTTTTTTTATAATGTACACTAGCATTAATGTTTTCATTAACCAATTAACGGGTTTTTCTGTAAATGGTATCTGAAAAATGATTCAAACGATTTTGAGGAAACGTACTCGAATTATTGTCTGTGTATTTCCTTAAAAGGAAAAAAGGATAGGGATGAAATATAATTACATATATTTTATTCCATTTTTTTTTATTGTTTTGATAAAACCATTAACAAAAAGAAAAAAAAAAGAACAGAACTAATGACGACCATGTTAGGGGTGTTCGGGTCTCCAGGGGTGCAAGGCTAGCGAACATGAAGGTTCGATACCGATACCACCAATCGTACTCTACATACATCTGGCCAGTGACGCCCCACAAAACCCAAATCTACTAAATTAGTCTTAAAACAATTTTCCCATCTATGCTTCGGTCTAATCCTCGGACGTTAACCATTCCGTTCAATGTTAATTAACTTTTTAAGGATCCACTCGTTACCAAGCCCCACAACCTCATACGCCCATCTTGTACGCCACAATGCTATAACTTAAATTATATTTACCGAGTATAGTTCCCTTAATTCAGTGTTGTGTCGTCATCTAAATTCTCCTATTAATTGATTCTTTTTTGGTCCGAATACTTTGCTTTATTTTCGAAAACCTTAAGACGCTGTTCTTCCCTTAGTGTAAGAGGCCACATCTCGCATCCGGTATTTCATTTATTAACTCAATTCTCAAGCCTTAAAATAACTCGATGTTTATTACGAATACTAACAAAAATAAAAAACTTTCAAAGAGCTTAGCATTATAATATACAAGCACAATATTATACTACTTCTGATTTCATGAAATTAAGAGTGCGGGATATATAATTATTGACAGACATTATTCATTTATTGAATTCCCACTCCAAATTAAAGTATAGTTTATTTGGGCACTTCAGGGGGTTATCCTAGAGTAAACCAAACTATTCGAACCAGAGTGGGAGGGTCGAGTTTTCATTTTGTGAGTTATCCAAGAATGACAAAATTAAATGTTTCTTTCTCTTTCCTGCTTTTTTTGTGTGATTTGTATCAATGAAAACCAATCAAAAAAGGCCATAAACATTAGGTTTCGAATCAACATAAGTGTGCAAGTTTTTTTTTTGTTTCCGAAAATTCGGAAAAGGGAAAACTATTTTGTTCATATTTATGTTTTAATAATTGTATCAATATACCATCATGATAACAATTGGATGAGAACTCATTACCGTTTATCAACAACAGGAGGTGATGAACATAACTCTTGGGCCGTCCGTAACTTGGATAGTTAGGCATAGGTCTGTCATTCTAGATCTGCGGGCGGGGCCGGTTCGAATCTGGGGGAGGTTGACTTTTTCATTAAGTGGCGATCCCACATAATGTAATCTTGACCCTCCACTATGTTTAGAATAGGTTGGTCACCTATAGATAACTTGGCAAACATCTCCTTAACAGTGGACTGCCTTAAAAAAAACTATAATATTAAATTAAAAAACATAACTCGATAATTTCTATTAAGTCATATCGATTATCTACGTCTGAAGAGTGATTATAGAAAGAGGAGGAGGTGCTTGAGAAGAAACGGAATAAGAAAAAGTTAGCGAACGACCTTGGCTCATCAAGGCCACACCTGAACAAACCAACGAAGTAGAAAACAACTCATTATTTATTCAAAGAATACATTAACCGTTATTTCAGGACATGTTTAAAAAACAATTTGAAAAAAAAAATCTCGGCTAACGCCGTTATACTCGTCCAGTTTTGAATCCGTATCTATAAAAAAAATCAGGATAACGATGGTTAATATAATTAGCACTTACATAAAAGCCCCCACCATATCGTCTAATTATCGACTTTATCCTTTTGATCTATCGAATGACATGATTAAAGAAACTTATCACTAATAATGGGTGTGTAATCTGAGTTGTATTTGAACTTAGTATACAAGAGAAGAAGAGTACAGGACCCTGATGAATAAACTTATGCTCAGGAAATAAAGTATACAATAGGGTATTTGACGGCACAGACAATAATTTGAAATAATGTTGATATTATGGTCAGTCAATTCTGAAACCCATATCTTATGTGTTTTAATTGATTCAGTTACAGGATTAATATTTAATTTTATTTTTAAAAACTAGTTAGGCGCAGTGTCACTGTGGTGAGGCACGTTGCTACTAACTCCCCCGGAGCTATTAAGCACCCGGGTTCGAATCCGGCTAGGCAGAAAATTGTTGTCTGTTACCCTGTAGCCGTGAGTCAAACCTGTGGGTTCTAGAGTCCTCCTGGGGTCCTTTCAGCCTCATAAATTGGATATTCTTAGTTGGGTAAAAATCTGGCGGTTGAGCGTGATTATGACCAAATCACCTGCACATCCGTTGGCCTAGTAAAAGTACTTACTTCCTTACAAAGTGCTGCACCTATAACCCTTCATCAGTTGTAGCGGTTGAGATTTTAATTTTTTTTAAAACTAAGATTTTTTAATTTTTTTTTTTTGTAATAAACTTGGATTTCGGTTTGCAGAGTTCAGAAATGTTATAATAGAATAACATCGGAGTACGTTTATTTTAAATTGCAGATTATTTACTAAAAATATTATATTTTTGCAGTTAGGTACAGCACAAGAAATATAAGGTATATAACACATAATAGATAATTGCTTGTCCAATTAAAGAAAAATAAAAAACTAAATAAATTAAAATAACATATGCACTGAGTTGATAAGCCTAGTCTATATTTATGTCGAAATGACGTCGTGACTAAACAATAAAGAAATTTATTAATATTATTATATTATATATTATATAATAATATTAATAATTTATAATATAATAATATTATTATTTATTATCTCAAGCGCTTTTTGAATATTTCTCTATTTAACTTTCTTAAAATCTCCCCTTCCCTTCTAAAGCAAATATTTCAACGATGAAATAGGACCATCGCTCTTTGGTGGTTTTAGAGGGGCAGGTCCGACCGGCAAGGATTGCCTTTTTTGAATTATTTTCTCATAATGTCACCTCTTGTGATATTATGACATTGACGAACCTACTCGCTATAATTTTCTGTTTGAAAAGTGATATAAGTACTTCTACTTATAAGTAATTCCACGGAGGGCGAGAATGGCACCAGCGGAACGGCCCCTCCCCGTTCCAATAATCCACTAGTGTCAGACAACCAAGTAACAACCTTCAATGGACCCCTCACCTAACCTTATAATGCCAAAGGGCAATCCAAGGTATCATTAACACCCAGATATACATATAGCATACCTCCTATATGTATGTACCAGATATTCAATAACATCATTATAGGAGGGTAAGAAAAAAAAAAAAAAGAAAAAGAAAAAAAAAAAAAAAGGGCGAGAATGGCGGGTCTCACACCATTTTTAAATTTGAGACGCTTTTTAAATATTGCTCTATTTAACTATCTTAAAGTCCCCTCTTCCCGTTTTAAGCAATTAAAAAAAAACAAAAAAAAACCTATTTACGATCATAAAATAAAGCAATTCAGCCACTTTCCACTTTCAAAAATTCCTTATTATCTCTAGATTATTTTAACCAATTGTTACCATAACTTACTGATTCGGTCAATTAGTATGTGGTAAACCTGTAACAGCCGTTAGCCAAAAAAAGAAATGTTTTTTTTTAAATTTTATCCATAATGGTGGAATATAGGATTTTATATGAATCCTCAGTTTACACAGAAACACAGCTCTTGCTGTTTTAAGCAGCTAACTAGTTAAATAAAAAAACAAGTAACGAAATTATTCGCCTGTAAACCCTAAGCTGTTGGTCCTAGTGAAAAAGATATAACATAACGAACTAAAGAACATTCATATATGTTTCATATGAGTACCCTAATGTAATAATTGGCAAAGTGATACTATCGTAAACTGCCTGTTTTGGTTGTATTATTTTTAAATTGAAATTAAAATATTTTTTTGTTTACCTTTTTTTAAAAATAATACAATATGACCCAGTTTAGAGCAATAGGTATTGCTATATAGGTATAGGGCTGTTCCCCCCAAAAAGTTCAAGTCAGGTGTTCAAAGGTATTTGAGATATTTTCTCATATCTTTTAATCCTAAAAAAAAATTACGTCGGTTCCTATCATTATTTTTGTCTCTTTATATTATTGTATAAGTGCTTATTGCTTATTAATTCGTCATATTCTTTGGTTTCAATAAACCATGATCAAAAGTGTTTGAAATATTATTGTCATCAATTAAAAAAATACTAAAAGTGCTTAAAGGTTGCATGTAATTCCCTCATATTCTTAAATTTTGGCAGTTTTTCGATTATGGTGTTGATGAGAGTAATTCAACAAAATAGATATCTTTCCTCCTTCAACGTTTGTAAGCTACTTTGGTTTGAAGAACTCAGTTGTCACCGTCTTAAGGAAACTATGTTGGTTGTATAGTTGTATTATGGTCATAAACCGCCTGTTGTAGTTGTATTATGGTCGTAAGCCGCCTGTTTTAGTTGTATTGTGGTCATAAGCAGTCTGTTTTGGTTGTATTATGAAATTCAACAGACTAGCTATTGGAAACGAAGGAACAGCCGGAGCAGGTGTGTTACGACCATATTGTTTAGCCGAATTATTACGTAGTGGTACTCATTTCACGCATAATTTCATGTTCATTAATTTGTTTTATTACATTTTTTTACTAGGTTCTACCGCTTAGGTTTCACAGGCCCATAAAAGAAAGAAAGGCGTAATCTATCTTATTCGTTACTTTCTCAAACTAATTACATGCTAATTAACTATTTTAGGCCCATCTGAAATAAGTTTCCGTGTTAAATTTTGATTAATATGAAGAATTATACCTCAGTTTTGGAAATTATTTGAAGAAATAATTCGCTTCTAACCTTGACTACGGTTTAAGGCTTATGACGCGCTACTTGACCGAATTGATAAAATTAAAAAAATAATATATTTTCGCTTAGACGTTATAGGCGATAAAAGATAAGATTCATGAAAGTTTTAGGACCACAAGAAATCCATTTTTATGTTAAGCGTGAGAGGAATTTTAATTTTTTTTGTTTGCAAATGTGCTGGATTTTAGGCATTAGGCATTCTCTTTCGGTTTCGCTTACAAATACGAGCTTTCGGTCCTTAGACATTTGGCGCCGCCTCCGGGCAATTACGTCGCGAACGTCTCCAGCAATAAAAAATTTATTAATTTGTAATTTTAGGATATAGGGAAAAAAAATTTTAGTTTTATTCGATAAAATAACTTACCTATATCTCTTCTACCTTTTTTGTACATCAGTTTCATTGTAATACCTAGGACCGTTTTATAACAAATAATGGACCAAGGTCCGTTTCATCAATTAGTTCATAAGTTAAATGCATAAAAAGCTACCTCCGAACTCTAATTAATTATTATTATTATTATTATATGGGCGACAGACCATGGAGGTGTAAGTCCTCGCGCGAAGGCTTTCTTGACGTGGTTTTTTCGTAGGGTGGTTTCATTACTCCCACACCTATTTTTTGTGAATGCCACCCGTTGGCTAACGGGCCTCACAAATGGCCGGTGGAGGTTGCGAGTGAGTTTTGTATTATTTTATGCTTGAAAAAAGCCCGGGTGGGACCAGGACTCGATCTGACAACCTTTGCGTTGCCACGCTGCTACCGCTGCCACTAATAAATAGCATTTATAATTTTAAAAAATGTTTGAATGTTTGCTACTCAAGTCCCATTCTCTAGACCAAAGGAGGTAACATTTCGGTTTAAAAAAGGTGGAGCACAATTTTTCGGTTTTTCTTCTTATAATGAAGAAATATGTGTTTTTAAAAATATTTATGGTTGTTATAGCATAAAAATATAAATAAATTGTCACAATCATATCTCTGAACATTTTTTTGCATGTAAATTAATTTTACTTCTGATATTTAATCTTTAATGTGCAACGATTTATAAAAACTAGGTACCTCTCAGGATGAATATTAATTGTTGGTTCTCTTTACAGATTTAATCCATAAATTAATGACTCAATGTCATTCATTATTCAATGTTCGATGATTTAATAATCCATTACTAGATATAGTAGTAAGATCTCTTCCAACGTTAATACCTAATGATTTCCAGTATTTTCTATGCTTTCGCTGTTCATAGACGTTCTCAATAGAATATTTTCATGTATTGAAATACATAGAAATTCGGTATTAACTTGAAAAATATAAGAATTGTGAAAATTATTCTCATGTTAAAATTCTCTAAATCTGTGATCCTTAAGTATTTTGAGCATCATTCTCCATCCATGGCCGACCAAGTGGAAAGTTATGGAGTTGGTGCAGGTCTAATCTGGCTCGCTTCTCGCTTCTTTCTACAAAATATAAAAATAGAATAGAGCTTATTCAGATATATCAACAATTCTCTTTAAACAGGTGGCAATATCATTCGGTGTCAACAATAAAAATGTAAAAATTACAAAGCGAATAAAATATAATTATTGGTGTGTAGAGAAACTACCCATTGGTAGTTCAGGTCTACCTTCTACGCCATAACCTTTGATGGCATAAACGTCGGCATAAAATAAATAAATATGGTTTTGTTTATTTATGTTGTTCTTTGCTCACCGCACCCCCCGACAAATTTCTCCAAACAAGAATCTATATGTTACATTTGCACTACGGCATAGACTCACTCTATACTCCAAACGAATACAGCAACATTCTTGAGATTTATTTTTACAAAAGGTAGAGATGGAATCCACACGTCAAGACAAAACACAAAACGCTAAATTTCCGATTGAAAGAATTATGTTTCACATTAGACAGACATTTTAAATTTCCCCTAAATAAAACTACCAGCCAACACCCACACCAGTATTTATATTTTCTTACAGCAATGGTTATAATTTGAAAAATAAAACATTTCATAAATAACTTTTAATTATACTCCAGTTTTGTAATAAAAAATATATATGATTTATATTTTTTATTACAAAACTTGAAAAGAGTACAGCCTTACTATAATTTAAATTTTCACAAGCACCTTGATTTCGAGTCAAACTCGTTTTTAGTCTCAAGTATTATAGATTTCATCATAGAAGTGGCGTGATTTCTAAATATATTTTACTCCTTGGAACAAATAATTATTTTTTTTATTATACTTTTACTGCTACACCATATGTAACTAAGTATTAGACTGTAAGTATTTAACCATACCATGTATACAAATGAAATGAAAATAGAAAAGTAAAAGAATAATAATAATAAAAATAAAATAAAACAAATTAATATGAAATAAAATGGTTACTAATAATGATAAAATCATTAGAATAATATATTTACACATTTTAAGTAAATGTTGATAAATATTTTAAATAATAGCAAAATAATTAAACCAATAATTATAGTAAAGAAAGGAAAATAAATTATCTAGGGCAAATTCATACCTATATACAATATTTATATTCACTCCAGCAACCCCAAACATAGTCTTGTCACCCATATGTGGATGACAAGACAGAACAATCAAAGCCCTTCTCTTCCAGCTTCCTCACTGGTATTGGAAGCCAGTGGAGGCTAGGCGAGAGCACTAGAGCCACAGGACATAAGAGAAGATACAGACCACTGCCAGAACTCTAATAGTTCTATAAAGTTTTATAAAGACTTTGCCAATTTTAAGTTTAGGGGAAATCAAAAGTACCTGGATTATCAACTTTTTCGAAATACCTTTTTATATAAATATTATTTTCTCTTAAAAACATCACGATCATTTTTATTCTATACAATTTTAAGATATTTAGACAACGCTGTTTAGTACATAGAGGAATGTGAGGAGGGGTTTTCTTATGAGCTCCAAGTGAAACCAAACAGACTAATAATTCTTTTTCCGAGTCCATTTGTTTCCAGCAACAGTTTTTGAATACCTAAAAGATATCATCTTTTTCCTTTTAAAATCGTCACAATCAATAATATGTACATATATATAAATACAATTAAATTTATTTAGTGATAAATGGGAAGTACAGAGAAATACTGTTTTTTCCGTTTTTTTTTTTTTTTTCGTTTTTTTTTATGATAAGGTTATCAGAATTTTAGTACGTTGTTAGTTAAAGATTTGAACTCAAGTAATTGGGGAATTTTTTTATCGAAAATTCATATATCCACTTTTAAAAATATTTTTTTTTGGAATAATAAAATTCAGTACATTTCATTACTTAAATTATCTCTATTCATATATGCGTTACATATCAATTTTGTCAATAAAAATTTAACCTATCTACATGAAATACTCCCATTATAATTTTTAAATATAAACATTTAAAAAAGGTGGATATATTAACTTTTGATAGAAAACTCCTCGATTGTTTATGTTCCTGTGAGTAAATGATGTTCCATGCGTGTGCCCTGTTTTCTTGTAAGGATTCACCTAATCTGTATTTGAGTAAATCGACTTCCAGTTCTAAAATTTTTTACTTGATTGCTGCACCTCCATAACAATTATTTGAAAGATTAAATTAATGATTTTTTGAATATTTAGTTCTACTTATCATTATTTGTTCTTTAATAATGTTATGTCTCTTGTTTGCGTACACAACTACAATAAGGTATATCTGCCCATACGGAGCTTTGGGGATCCACTAAACCTTCGAATTCCTCTCGTATTCCTTCCAATCCAAAATCCATCTTAAAATCTTCTATTCCCCATACTTTGTCACAAATAAAATCATACATAAAGACCTTGATGTTCCAAATGTAGCCCGAACCAGATATCATTCCTTCCATTATAAATTCCGTAACCTCCCAAATCCACTAGTATTTTAACCTTGCTTCCTCATCCTGACAATCCTCCGAGGAACCTGAAAAGAAGATGGCCTCGATTCCTTTTAATGTAAACACGATATTAGAGTGCTACCAGTGGGTAGTTTCTCTACACGCCTGTATCACTCCATTAGAAACTAACAGCAAATTTACAAAATGTATTATGAACAGTTGTAAATCTCAATAAAGATATAATATAATTTTTATTTCTTGAGACTGGCAATTTTTTACTAAATAATTAAAAAACACTATCCAAATTATAGTCTCAAAACATTTATTTCATTTACACGTCCAACGTTTCGGCCAATTCGGCCATCCTCAGGGACAATCCACTTAATTTACAATGAGACATATCATTTAACCGTTAAAAGTTGTAATAAAAGTGTATAAATAGTGATAAAAGAGAAATAATTTGACTGTGATTTTTAATGTATTTTTGACATATTAGATATAAATGTTTTGACCTGGGCAGAATAGCCTGTATGGAGTTTTTTTAAAATGGTTAAATGATATGTCTCATAGTAAATTAAGTGGATTGTCCCTGAGGATGGCCGAATTGGCCGAAACGTTGGACGTGTAAATGAAATAAATGTTTTGAGACTATAATTTGGATAGTGTTTTTGAATTATTTAGTATATAATTTTTATAATATTATATATTTTTTTTTTTTTGAGCCCTCTCATATAGGAAAAAAAGAGTAGATTATAAATGATTCAGTTTGATTTACAAATGCTAAGTAATTTATTTAAATTTTTTTTTCAAAAATTGAATTTGAAAAACGTTTGTCACAACTTTGTAAAATGCAATTACTATTTCCTCATTTCTTCATTGCTGCATAACTGTCAACTATCACATTCACTCTTCGAGCCCTTGATATATAATAACTGCATTAATTCTGAATCTATTTAATTATAATTCCTTTACACCTAATGAACCCCCAGACAACGTCACCTTGATCGTCAATCAACTGTTGATTCGAGAAAATCAAATATTTTATCTTCATGAAGACCACAATTAAAAATTAACAGAGTTAATTGAATCATGTTATTTAAACACGTCTATAGTTAACCTTCTATTGATCAACTGAATCCTTTTTGTCTTTTCAAAAACTTTTGGTTCTCCTTTTCAAACACCATAGCTTGTCCTTACCTAACTTTAGCTAAAAGTGATTTTTTTTTTCTGACTTCATTTCTTCAAAAATCTTGAATTTTCAGTTATAAGATCAAAAAGTTGAGAACACGTTGGGAGACATGTATAGAAAATGAGGGTAAATATTTTGAATACAATTTTTTTGATTTTATGAAGTTGTTTTACTAAAGAACATTTCCTGTGAAAACTAATAATTCATACGAAACGACCCAATAATTTCAGTTTGTTACGACTTTTTTTTTTTTTGAGCTAGACTGTTTAAACACACCCAGTCCCACAGACACAGACCATTTTGCGAAACTTTGTTATTGAGACTCCTGGGTCCACAAAACGTTTTCCCTTACTATATATTCCATATATAGTAGATGAAAGTAAAAATCTGGTGTGCTGGGCGCAACACACTATTTCACTTTTCAGAAATTGTTTTCTGTTACATTGTAGCCGTGAGTCAACCCTATGGGTTCTGGAGCCCTCGTGGGGTCCACCCAGTCTCATAAATTGAGTACCCGTAATTGAGTAAACATCTTGCGGTCGAGCGTGATTCTGACCTAATCACCTCCTTGCACAACCGTTGGTCTAGTAACAGTGCTTCTTTACAAAGTACTGAACTTCTGACCCTTCATGGGTTTTAGTGGTACAGAGTTTAATTTTTTTTTTAATTTAATCCATGACAGACTATTTCAATGAGGAAGAGGCCTAGCTGACATTAAAGATCAATTAGATTTACATAGATATGCATGAATATTTAATACTCAATTAAAGCCATTTTGAGAACATTTATTTTATAAAGTATCTGCAGCACTCCAAGTATACACCCATCTTAAATAGGAGATTCAGTTTCATACAACATTTTGTTTTAGCAACGCAGATTTAACACACGCACACACAGATAATTTTATGAGACTTGGCTAATTAGACTTTGGTTAACGTAACATCTATTTCTATCGAAATTTGAATTCGATATTTTATCAGATTTCAATTGGAATAAAAGCTAGCTGATAGTAAAGATAATTTAGTTTTACATTGATATATCGAGTTCATTAGAGTTAGTTATAAGAAATAAAAAAAAAATGTGTTAAATCGATTATAAAATGTGGTAATTTTAATTGGTCTACTTTATAGAAAAAGTTACTGTAACATCCCGGGCGTATACTATTAATATGTCATTTCAATTTCTTATGATTTTCCGTTTTTGAACAGGATTGTTCACATATACGAATATACACTGACCGTATTACGAGACTGTGTTATTTGGACTATTTGGAGTATTGAAAACGTGTATTTTAGTACATGAGCCCATGAGGAGAAAAAAGACAGTTATTTCACCCCAATATTTATTAATTTAATGAAAACTATGTACTTTTTTTCCACGTTATATGTTTTTGTGATATTTTCCAAAACTACTTCTACGAAGAGTAAATTAATTTGAGTGCTAATAGACACCTGTACGTCGAATGGTTTCTGAGAAATAGTTTTCTCAAAATAAATTCACAGACTACTGATTTTTCAGTGTATTTTTTATGAAATGTTACACTTACAAAAGCTATATCTCGGGAACTATAGATCGTAAATAACTAATATTTCAGGGTTAATATTTCCGGAAATTTACTCTTCTTTAAATGATGCTCTTTTATGTTTCCTAGTGTTGTTGGTAGTTTTAAAGATATAGAGAGAGCTCCGAATGAAAAATTAATTTTTTTTTAATGTTTTGAAACAGCCGCCACTTTTCATTCCCCCTAAGTATAATTGGCAGACTCATTAATTTTTACTACTAATTAATTATATATATACTTTTTATTAAACTTATAAAAAATTGGGGTGAAATACCTGCCTTTTTTCACGCTCTAGTACTAATTCCTTTGAAAACTTTTATTCGAAATCCTTCCCATACTATATATTCCATGTATAGCTTAGTTAATGTAAAGGAGGAGATGTTTAACAACCTGTAGAACTGATTTTCGTCAAAAAACGACCAGCGTTTCCACTCAACGTAAATAGATTTGAATATCAAGTTATTCTTCCATCGTATCATTGTTTTATTGATAACAATAACTCCTATAATGAACTTACTACAAATGCAATATCGACCGATATTCAAATGTCGACAATCAAGAGCCTCCCTCTTCAATCAGGAGAGATAAGCTTTGTACGTGATATGGGCTGCCCTTTCGAACGAAGTAATCAGTCCAGCTAGTGTTATTATGAAAATATCGACACTAAATCGATTTTTCATTAACTAGCTGTTTAACCACAACGATATTCGTGTTGTCTTCATTTAATGCGATAATATATATTTAATATGAGGTGCCGGAATTGATATCCAAATAAGTATCTAAGGTAATGTATTTAGAGAGGGATGTATACGTAGCATAAAACAACTAATTTGTTTTAAACACTATAGAACATTTTTATATGAAGAAGATAGTTGATTATATGAAGTAAATTGGAGGAAGATAGTCAATAAAGGTTCCAAAATATAAAAAAAATATTTATTGCTTACTAGCGTTTCGCTCAATTTTGCAGGGCTTCGTCAGGGATATCTTGATTGAAACGTAGGTTAACAATAAATAATTTTTCTACTATCTTGGTGCCTTTATTGACCGCCACCTGGACTATCTTCCTACAACAGAACATTTTTTATATTTTACTACATATAGGTGATTTACCTACACGAATTAATAGCATATTATTCAGACATTGCAGTGAAGGAAAATAATTTAAACTATTTATTAATTGTCAACGTTTCGGCCCACACTGCAGGTCTTCATCAAGACTAAAATAAAAAGAAACAGAGTAGTTAAAATTTCTATGAACTTAATTTCAAATTTTTATTTAAATTTTGCAGAAATTAAATACTTTAAAAATTTCAAATTTATTCCTTGAACATATGTTGAAGTAAATCAAATTTAATCAAAATTAAGAAATAGTTTAAACTATTTATTGATAGTCAACGTTTCGACCCACACAGTTGGTCTTCATTAAGGCTAAAATAAAAAGAAACAGAGTAGTTGAAATTTCTCCGAACTTAATTTAAAATTTTTATTTAAGTTTATGCAGAAATTAAATATTTTAAAAAATTCAAATTTATCACTTGAACTATATGTTGAAGTAAATCAAATTTAATCAAAATTAAGATGTAGTTTAAACTATTTATTGATAGTCAACGTTTCGACACACACTGCAGGTCTTCATCAAGGCTAAAATAAATAGAAACAGATTAGTTAAAAGTTCTCTGAACTTAATTTCAAATTTTTATTTAAGTTTTTGCAGAAATTAAATATTTTAAAAAATTCAAATTTATCCCTTGAACATGTCGTGTTGAAGTAAATCAAATTTAATCGAAATTAAGAAATAGTTTAAACTATTTATTGATAGTCAACGTTTCGACCCACTCTGTAGGTCTTCATCAAGGCTAAAATAAAAAGATTAAATTTTTTATAGAAAGTACATATTTTAAAAATTTTAAATTTATGCCTTGAACAGGTTGTGTTGAGGTAAATCAGTGGGAAAAATATGAATTTAACCACTTTTGTTTCTCCAAACTGAACCCCTATCATGATAGTATACATAATATAAATAATGAACTTTAGCAATTATTATTTTTAAATATCGTTTTTGTTTTGCTTTTTATGTATTTAGTTTTATATTTTATTCATCTGTACCAAAAACTATTGATTTGCAATGATGATATAAGTAATTAAGTACGACCATTTTTTTTTTGCCCAATATATTGTGCAATATTATAATTGTTCGAAAGGGACCTAGTCTCAGAATAATGAACTATTTTTCATTTCATTTCAATGTTGATTTGAAATGGCCTCTATGATAAAAAAAATGAGAACTATTTGTTCCACTCTCATAAATTCAATTCTGCATTCATATTAATTATTACTGCAAATTTAATGTTAATCAAAACTCAACTCCTTATAATGCCACAAGTTAATCAAAGGGAGAAGACTCAGTAAAGTATATATAATATAATTTGATGTATTCTATATTATTGAAGGGTATGAAAAAAAAAAAAGAAAAATTTAAACGAAGCGGGTAGTGGGGAGCTAAAGCACTAGTATATATATACTACATTCCATGTATGTATATATTAATCATGTTATTATACTCTATGAATGTACACAAAAAAAAAATATATTAAACGAAAATACTGCATGGCTTCAGAGGAATTTTCATCCATTTTGGAATATTTTTGAATGACATTTTGGAAAGTTTTAAAAACATTTAAATAAAAAAATAAGGCAATACACGTAGCCATGACATAAGCGCTGACTGGTTGTCCTTCTCACTAGCAATCAACCAATCAGGTGACACCACCTTTTTTATATCGTTTCGGCGGGGACGAAGATCTTATTGGTTTGTCGAGATAATTTATTGTCCTTAGTGAAAGGCATTCTAAAATGAAAATGCCAACAATCAGTGTACGCTGTTAGCTCGGTAAACACCTTGATTTAAGGCCTTCGTGTGAGGAATCCGAAACGGTTTTTCCAACAGACCAAATCCAGGTGAATAAGTGACAAAGATGTGCTAAACTTGTTATCTAAATTTAACTCAACAGTTTAAGCAGTTACTGTTATTTTTTAAAAGTATCAATTAACAGAAAAAAATATTTGTTTCTTAACTTTATCGTAAGCTCAAAAACGAAAAGTCGCATGAAACTTTTATTTATTGAAATTTATAACTGTATAAAACAATACAATAAGTAAAGGTGATAAATGTTTCAGGACACATTATGATCTTGGGAAGGAACCAGGCAATGATGGTACCTCAAGCATTGCTCTAAACCTTTTAGTGCCTCAGGCCGATATATCGGCCCGCAACTTACAGTGCTTTCCTATTCGCATTGCAAGAGAACTGTATTCCAATATAAATTTATAATACGTTATAAATGGTCTAATTTTATTACTAAAGAATTTAAAAAATAGTTTTTCACTAACAACATAAAAAAGGTTTATTTCGGAAGAGATTATAGGTTCGGCGCTTACTATGTACCTTGGAGTTATCCTTTACCTTTGTTAAGCAATATTATCTATTTTGTTACAAAATATATTGGAAATGCAAAGTATATACTTTGTAATAAATGGTCTGTATCAAGTTATGATATCTTTTCGTATGTGTAAATACGTTTTGTAAGAGAGAACTCAATTTTTATTTTCTTTATGATCATTTATTGTCCTTTGTTATTTATATAACTTTCCATGAATATAGAAAAAATGCTGTCATTGTTTTATTCTCCATTAAGTATTAGTACACTGTTTTTAGAATTATGTAAATATTGTTTATTTTTTGTTTGGTTTTTATGAGCCTTTTTTCAAACCCTCGTAAAATCCTGAAATTTGGCTGGTTATCTTCGAATAGGCACCTCAATTTCGTCCCACAAAATGGGCGATTTAAAATATTAAATTAATTGATCCCGTGACCATTTTCTTTTCATACGTCTCAGAGGATAATTATCAGGGTTTGTTAAGTATGAGATATTAAGAAGTAATGGTTTTGAGTGGATAAGAATTTCAGGAAACTGAAATTATATATTTTTAATATATCATTATATATTTTACACTACCATCTAAAATCAGACTGGACATCAGAAATAGCTGAAAGCGTCTCATTTCTTCTGATATTATGCCCTAGTTCACAGCTTTATTATATTTTGGTAAACTGTTGTCTTCTGGGAAGGCATAAACTTGATAGTCGTTTTTCAAAACTCAAGAAACTCTTAAATACGATTACAAAAAAAATTGATAATAACATTTCCTATAATTCTATTAATTTTTTAAAAAAATATCTTTATTGAGATTTACAACTGTACATAATAAAGCATTTAGTAAATTTGCGGTAAGTTTATAATGGTGTGACACAGGCGTGTAGAGAAACTACCCATTGGTAGCATTCTAATAACATTTTTACATTAGAAAATCTCGAGGAAACTAGTGAGTTTGGTTGGTTAGGGAGTTTATCATGGAAGGAATGATATCTGGTTCGGGCTAGATAGGTTACATATGGATTATTAAGGTCTTTATGTATAATTCTATCTGTGGCAAAGAAAGAAGCATTTTACGAACGAGTGTGGGTTGTAAGGATTGGATACGGAGGAATTGAAAGGTTTATTGTAGCCCCACAGCTCGACTCTGTATAGTACAAGAGCCGGGATGAAAAAAAGGCAGTTATCTCACCCCAATTTTTTATTACTTTAATGAAAACTAAGTATAAGTACTAGTCAAAACTGATGAGTCTGCCAAGTATAGGTAGGTAGGAATAAAAAATGGCGGCTGTTTCAAAACCTTAAAAAAACATTTTTTCAGTCCGAGCTCTATAGCTAACAACACTAGAAAATCTAAGAGAACATTATTTAAAGAAGAGTAAATTTGCTGAAATATTAGCCCTAAAAGAGCTATTTAAGTCCATTAGCTCTCGAAACATAGCTTTTTAAAAGGCAAAATTTCTTAAAAATTTTCTGAAAGATTAGTAGTTAGCTAATTTATTTTGTGAAATCTATACCTCAGGAACTATGAGACGTACAGATTTCTATTAGCACTCAAATTAAAGCAGGTTTAATGGACTATATATAAGTTTATGAACTTCACCTTCGTAGGAATTGTAGTTTTCATGATATTTGCAAAAATAAATTGATTTTTAGTTGTTCAGACAATAAGTTTGATTTATGAAAAACTATTGGACGTACAGATGTTTTCCAGCGCTCAAATTAAAGCTAGTTAAATGTATTACAAAATAGTTATTATGTTCATCTTTGTAGGAGTAGTAGTTTTTATAATATTTGACAAAATAAACTTACAAAATGTTAATTTATAGTTGTTCGATTAAAATGTTTGATTTTTGAAAAAATATATCTCTAGATCCATAAGACGCACATATGTCTGCCAACACTCAAAATAAAGGAAATTTAATTTACTATAAAGTAGTTTATGACAATTATCTTCGTAGAGATAGTAATTTTTATGATATTCACATATGAATATAAATTTGGTAAATGAAAATTTGTCCGAACAACTATAAATCAATTTATTTTAGAAAATTTCATGTAAAATATTACTCCTACGAAGATAAACATCATAAAATACTTTATAGCTCATTAAACTAGCTTTAATTTGAGTGCTAATAGACATCTGTACGTCAAATGGTTTTTGAGTTATAGATTTTTCAAAATAAATTCACTAACTACTGATCTTTCAGTACGTCCCATACAACATTTTTATGAAATGTTGCGTTTTAAAAAGGAATATCTCGAAAACTATTTAACGTAAATAACTCTATTAGGGCTCATATTTTAGCAAATTTGTTCTTCTTTAAATGACGTTCTCTTAGGTTTTCTTGTATTGCTCCTACTTTTTGAGATATAGAGCTCCGAATGAAAAATTAGTTTTTTTTATCGCTTTGAAACAGCCGCCATTTTTTATTCCCCCTACCTATACTTGGCAGACTCATGAATTTTGACTAGTAATTATAAATAGTTTTCATTAAAGTAATCAAAAATTGGGGTGACATAATTGCCTTTTTTCTCCTCATGGAGTCTTGTACTAGTGTGTTCAGATAAACCTTATTACAGTCATGTATATCAGCCTTTTTAATGAATTTAATTTAATTAAAAATAATTAACATCCCTCATAGCTCATAGTAATTAATAATGGCTGAATATGAAATATTAAATAATTAACTAATCAATTATTTCAACATCCCTGTTTGTAATAAAAAAAAATGTACCAACACATTAGAAATGGAGAAGCTATGTTATACTTTTTGTACTTGGTAAAAATTCTTTGCTTTATGTGAAATGTAAACCTGTTTAAAGAATATAGACAACGTTTATTTAACAAATAACATTTCAGCTCTCTGGACAGGTTAGTACAGATTGTATGTTATCTCAAAATTCATGTTTAATGTTAACTAAACATCAAGCATTTATTACAATTTAAGCATGAATGTATGTATATGTGTGTATAATAATATTTTTATTAAATATTTAACTTTGAAGAATTAAACAAAGACGAGATAAAGAAGGCGTAGATGGACTAGGTCGACATCTGCTACATTACAAGCGGAAGTTATAGTGAATCACATTTCCTGTCCTTCTTAGTGGTCATTTAAAGTTTCGCGATTTTCAATGGACATCTTAGTACCTTTATTAATTCTTATGTAAAGTGTTTGCGTATCTTCAAACAATGTTTATTGCTGTTTTAGTCATTTCTTAGCTGAAACTAAACACATAACACATATATATAACACATGTATGACTTCTTCTTTGGTCAGGGGGCAATATGTTATATCTCACTTTTACTCAAATCTATTTAAGACTGAATGCAATTCTACAGATCTTCCACCGTTGTTCGCCATTTGAACCAACATTTTTAAATTAGTAAATTAAACACTTTTCTGTATTCCAAAATTATCTTTTCATTTGTGTACTGTGTTTTTTTCCCTGATACGCACCTATCAGGATTCACTTGGATACAGAGTCAGGTTGCGAAAGGGATCTTTTTAAAATCCTCCAGGTCATCAAATTTCTAGGAGTTTATCCTTGACTAGTATTTACTAAGACAATATTGGATGTTGTGACACCCGTGCAACATTACTTCTTATTGGTCGATTTTGTTTGACAAATAGAAGGTGTCGTGTAAAAAACACAATAAGAGATAACAAACTTTCAAATTTTCACTTGTACATTTTATTTGCTAACGACGTCAACAGAAATCAGCTTCTCTAAGTCATATTAAAAATTTGCTCTGTTCTTCGCTTGAAGAACATCGAAACAAGGAACTGTATTTAGATCTAATTAGAAATATCTCATTCCCTAGATGTTATTATCACTAGTTCTATCCTTACATCCTCCCACGATTCTTGGGGTCCCCTACGTTCTATGATTCTAACAGCGTTACCAGGTGTATTTATTTCTGGGATTTTGATAAGCAAAATTTAAAATATATATATATTTGAAGCCTGTTTATACAATTTATAAGTACATCAGATTCTATCAAGATTAGTGATAAACTGCTCAATCTTTCTTGAAGAAATCATAGATTTAGACTTCTGATTCCATTCTTGATTCATTTTAATTAATGACACACTGGATAAAGAGGTAGAGTGAACCTATGGGGTAAAGATGGCACGGGTTCTAATCACGGCCAAGAATGAGAAATGTCTAAGATCTACGTTCATCATTTATTCTTATCTCTGGATGTGGATTTTCAACCTGAAAAAAACATTTTCCCTCTTATTTCCTTAAGGTAATTATCGTATCTTTTCATAGTTTATATTTATCCATCTTTATGACTAGTAAGAATGTGAGATGGGTAATTTTTTCAAATAAAAAGGAAAAAATTAAAGATACTTTTGATGAAAATTATTTTAAAAATCCGTATTTAAGTCCTGTCAAACTATTTAAAATTTATTTTATATATTTATATATTTACAACTTCATTTACATAATATAAATCCAGTAAATTTTATCTATGGTCATAATGGAGTGTTACAGGGAAGTAGAGAAACTACCCATTGGTAGCACTCTAATAATATTTCCCAATGTAGAAACATTATTAGAGTACAATATTTAAATATGGTTTTTGTTTGGTTTTTATGAGTCTTTTCTCAAACCCCAGTAAAATCGTGAAATTTGGCCGGTTATCTTCGCACAGAAACCTCTATTTTCCCCGGCAATAAGAGGGTTAAATTAAAAGATCCTGTGGCTATCTTCTTTTCATACGTCTTAGAGGATTATTATCAGGGATTGTTACGGATGAGAGATTAAGAACTAATGGGTTTGAGTCGGCAAGGATTTCAAAGAAAACTGAAATTATATATTTTTAGCCTGGGATGTTGAAACAACTATTTCCGGAAGTGCCACTTCATGTCATCTCTATTGGATTAGCATGAAAGGGTATAAAAGCCGAATTAAAAAAAAACAACTTTATTTAAAGTATTCTTTAAAGATTTTCTGGACATCAGAAATTGCTGAAAGCGTCCCATTTCTTCTGATATCATTCCCTAGTACATGGCTTTATTATATTTTGGTAAACTGCTGTATTCTTCAAACTTGATAGTCGGTTTTTAAATCTCAAGAAACTCAAATACGAATAAAAAAAAATGAATAATAAATGTTCATTTAATTTAATATTTTTTTAAATATCTTTATTGGGATTTAAAAAATATATTATAATCAACAGTTGCATAATAATATATTTTGTAAATTTGCTGTAAGTTTATGATGGAGTGATACCGGCGTACAGAGAAACTACCCATTGGAAGCACTCTAATAATATTTCTATATTAGTATTCATTTCTATATATTGGTATTCATGATCTTTAGTTTAACATGTTAAAGCGTGTTAAATGGAGAAATATTTCCTTCTTTTACCATGTTAAACCGATATAAAATATAACATGGTTGAGATTCTGTTAGTAGGTCTGTTATATGGGGAATGGCATTACGCAACAGACCAACTGACCTCATAGTTTGTGTTTTGATTGTGCTAGTATTGTTTTGGATGTTTTTAAAACTAATGAAGCAATGGATGACAATAATAATAATGTAATGACAGTTGCCAATTTGCTCATCTTGATTATGTTCCTCACAATTTAGAAGATCAACAAGACACTCAATAGCCAAACTTTTACTTTTCACTCAATTTTGGCATGTTTTAATAAATTACTTTAATCAAAACTAAGAAGTTAACAATAACATTTTGGAAGGAAAGGTTATAAAACAAGCTGCTCAGAAAATTCGCTAGGAGCTCTTATGCATTTAACATTTAATATGACTTTAAATAGGGCTACTCACAATCCTATACTTATAACATTTAACATGGTAAAACATTTTACATTTAACACAACATCATGAATACCCCTATAATTTTTTAAAACTGGGAAAAATGTGTTAAATCAATGCTAATAACCGCCACCGGTTGGTTTATTTCAGCTAAAATATTACTCTCGTAATCCAAGCATACTCCCGCCTTAAATACGTAATTTCAATTTCCTATAACTTTTCGTTCTTGAGTCTCACACACATAGACTATTTTGCGATATTTGGTTATTTGGACACTTCGATAGTAATGTTCTAAAGAGATTAAAGAGAGGATGCTCATATAAAATTTATTACCTCCAACTTGTGCTAAACTAAGGAACTTTAATAATGGTGTACAAAGCATTATTTGAATCGATATTAAGATATGGGATCGAATGTTATGGTCCCAGTGCTGATGGTCATTTATCAAAAATTGCAAATCTACAAAATCGAACATTAAGAACAATAACCCGCCGCAATAAAAAAAGAGAAAGTCTTGAAATAGTTAATACTTTACCACCATATTACACCAGACAATATCTATTTTATTTTTATAGAATTTTCTTGAATTTTATGGATAATAATTTATTTAGAAAATCAATGATATGTCTAAAAAATGTTAGAAAAAAAATTAAATTTATCGAACCACCCTATAACAATAAATTTGGTAAACGTTCATTAAACTATATCGTACCATATCTGCTCAATCGTTTGCCAGAAGAACTAATAAATAAATCAACCACAAAAACAAAAAAACTAAAAAAAGAAATGATTGGAGATGATCTGGGGGGGGGGAGGGTGCGGTCAGCATAAATAAACAAAAAAATATTTATTTATGCTGATGTTTCGACCTGATTTTCAGGTCTTCATCAGAGCTATAAAAACAAAAAGACAACAACCATCATTTAGAGAGAAAAAAAAAGTTTTTTGTTTTTTTCATAAGCTCCATTATCAATTTAACTAATTCTTTATAGATTCTTTCCACTGTATCATTTATTTATTACTCACATTTATATGTATATAAATAATGTAATCAATCTACTACTGTCTTTGTCCATAGTTGTTAGTAATCAACTTTTTTTTTTCTCTAAATGATGGTTGTTGCCTTATTATTTGTATAGTCCTGATGAAGACCTGAACATTAGGTCGAAATGACAGTATAAATAAATATTTTTTTGTTTATTTATGTTGTCTCTTTGCTGACCGCACCCCCGATCATCTTCTACAATCAGTAATCAAAGGTCAACTATCTACATTAAAAAAAGAAATATTTGATTGGGTACTTTCTTACTACTATGATTCCCAATAACTGATTTTGATTCACTAAATAACCATATCTGCTTGCTTTCTTTTTAACTCCAAATAATTTATTAATTCACTAATTGTAAATTTGCAGCTTTACTATTCACTTCAAAATCCTTTCAGTTATTTTTATTATTATTTTTTATACTATTTAAGTTAATTTTTTTTTAAAATAATTATTATTTTATTTTATTTTAGTAGTTGTTGATTAAATTATTAATTGTATAACATGGGATCAATTCATTTTGCACTTGTATAGTTTTAAAATTGTATAGCCCCCACAACACCCTGATAGTCTAAACTGTAATATTTACATTTCAGTTACATCTATCATTTTTATGTATTAGTTTGGCACCGAATGATATATGTTGTCATCTGGTAGCACCATCATTATTTTAAATGATTTAAATTTTTTAAATGAATAAAATTTAAAAGATTTAAATAGAAACTCAAAATGCTTCTTTCCGTTGAAAACTGCAATTTTTATTATACTGTGTATCATTGAAAAATAAATTCTTGGCATGATACTTCTAGCGCAAGCAATTATAGGAACATTTTACTGTAATAATTTACTACATCTAACATTTTATTAAAGCCTGTTAGCATTTCCTTGGCATTAAGGTTGGCACATCATGACTAGAAGAGTAACTGCTCGTAGCCAAGTTGATTGAGTGATATAGCCAAGATATTTCCATTCACTTAGGATTCTGAATTAACCAATAGATCAAGTGAAAGTCCGCTAAGTACACCTTCTTTATTAATATGCAGTACATAAAAAGTACTCATTTAAATGTCGGTGTAAGACATCGTTGTATTGTAATTATTTATACTTACGAGATCGAAGTATTTTTTAAAAATTAATTTATTTGGTAACAAGTAATATAGTAAGCTTGTTTTCTGATAATAATCGATGAGTATTGATGTTTACAATGCATAAGATCCCCACTAACGTAACGGTAAAAGTAACTAATGAATAATCGAACTATCGATTATGTTATTTAATGAAAAAAGGTATTAGGATTTTCAAGAAATCATACTGGTTTGATACTTTCGTCGCTTTTAAGGAGCAACATTTTCTTTGTTTTGATTTATTTTTTATTATTATTATTTTAGTGTCACTTGCGTTCAAAAATATATTTGACTTCAAATATATATATATTTGTTTATTGCAGATTCATTATTGTATAATTTTTACTTTGTTTTCTTTTCTCATTAATTATGTATTATATTCTAAAGTTGAGTATGTTTTGATTAGTCATATAAGAATATGAAGAAGGTATACTATAAAAATCGTTTTTATATTTTTTATTAAGCATATGTGTGTGTATATATTTGGTATGAAAATTGCTTAGTTAATTGTTTTAGTTTATTTAATTCTGTGATAAAACTTTTAGTATAATATATAACTTTAGTTATATATTTTTCTTGTGAAGTTATGTATGTGTTTATTTAATTATATCTAAATTGGTATTTAGTTTGTTCTAGATTGCTTAAAAAAAATTCTAAGCATACATATTAAATAATGTATTTTATTTAATGCTAATATTTTTCTTGTGAATTTCCAGAATCCATTGCCTCAGTACTTTTTAGTTTCTTTTTTTTTCGGTACTTATTTTATTTGTATTGCTTAACTAATTGTTATTACCTTCTATAAAGCTAAATTGCTTAAAGATTTTTTCCCGTGGTAACAGATATTTGTGTTGGCAGTAGTGTCCCAAAAGTGAAACATGGTAACATTTTCCTGTCATGAAAACTCCGCCATCCAAATTAATCACTTTTTCAATATTACTGGATAAACGTGATAGTGTCTATACTAGGGGTATTCATGATCTTTAGTTTAACATCTTAAAGCGTGTTAAATGGAAAAACTTATATTAAATGGAGAAATAATTCCTTCTTTTGCCATGTTAAAACGATGTAACGTGTAACTTGGCTGGGAGTCTGTTACTAGGTTTGTTAAATGGAGAATGACGTCACGAAACAGACCAGCTGAGCTTTTCATTGTTTTATTTGTTGTCGTGTTAGGTTATTTACTCGTAGTTTGTATTTTGTATTTGTTTTTTTCTTTTGTCTTGTGTTTTGGACTTTTTAAAAATACAATCAGTAGTCAAACTTTTACACTTCTACTTTTCACTTATTTTAGGCATGATGTAATAAATTACTGTTATCAAAACTTAATAAAAAATAACAGGAAGTTTTGGCAGGCAAGGTTACTAAACAAGTTGTTCAGAAAATCCGCTAGGAGCTCTTATGCATTTAGCATTTAACATGACTTTAAATAAAACTGCTCACAATGCTATATTTATAACATTTAACATGGTATAACATTTTACATTTAACACAATATCATGAATACCCCTACTGCCGCTGTGCGTACTGTTAACCATCAGACCTAGAGAGAGACCGCTGTAACGACGGTAAATGGTATCATGACGAAAACTATCATACAGTTTACGCTACTACTACAGTTGCTACAATATAAGTATTACTACAATATAAGTATGTTATAAGTATAGAATTGTGAGAAACTCTATTTAAAGTCATGTTAAATGATAAATGCATAAGAGCTCCCTGCATATTTTTTGAGCAACTTGTTTAGTAACCTTTTCTTCCAAAACTTCTTGTTATTGTTTACTTCTAAGTTTTGATTTAAGTAATTTATTACAACATGCCAAAAATAAGTGAAAAGTAGAAGTGTAAAAGTTTGGCTACTGAGTGTATTTTAAAAAAAAAATTAAAATACAAACTACGAGTAAGTAACCTAACACGACAGGATATAAAACGGTGACAAGCTCATCTGGTCTGTTTCGTGACGACATTCTCCATTTAACAGACCTAGTAATAGACTCTCAACCATGTTACATGTTATATAGTTTTAAATTGGTAAAAGAAGGAAATATTTCTCCATTTAAGATGAGTTTTTCCATTTAACATGTTAAACTAAAGATCATGAATACCCCTAATGACTACTCAGCGGTTTAAATAGTAAATTTTTGTTTTCTTTTGGAAGGATTTACTGAAACTTTCTGATTAACTTATTAACCGAAGATTTTTTTGATTACTTCATGGTGATGTAACCTCTTTACAGGTGATTATTTTTTGATGTTACGAATTTAATTATTTTCGTTGCATTATTCATAAGCATTAGTTTTTTACAGTTTTATTATTTAAATCGTTATTATTAAATCGTTTAATTAATTTGAAAGGACCAATTAATTCAACCATTACTAATAACCATACACTTTTTACTAATTTTTAAAATTTATCCTTTGTTAATTTCCCGAATGTTATCGATGTATTGTTTCAAATAGACCGTTGGGCAAAAAGTGTTGTTCGATTGGCTTCAAATTTGTCTCAAATGTTTCTTGGAGCCAGAAAAAAATGTAATTTTTTATTTTGATATTCAGATCCAAGCCGACAGTCGTCTTATTGTCCTCATCATTAAAAATGCAAATATAACAAGAAGAGATAACAATCATCATTCAGGGAAACATAAAATTGAAAAGAAATAGTATACTAACATATTTGGAATTATATGGTACAAAATATTGAATTTAATAAATTCATAATAGTTGATTGATAACTAATAATATTTAATTAAAAATTAATAAAAATATTTAATTATATTTTGCAACGGTTTGACTATCCACTTGGCGGACGCATTAACTTATTTGAGTTTAATTTTAGTCAAAATCTGTAAAAAAAAAAAAAAATCTTCGTTTCTTATCTAACCATACACTCATTCTTCCTTGTTTAGACATGCCGTTAACTACATTTCCATCATCACACAAAATATTTGAATTCGATGTATACTATGAATATAGTTACCACCTTATGAGTAAAACTAATCATGTTTGAATAAGCCGACATTTATTGATTTAATATCAGGAATAAAAAGTTAACACGAATTAAATGCCTGTGACAAAATGGGCCTCTCTCCCCATTATACAAGCTGGGACCACTTAAGTTCAAGGTGAACACAACAGCGTATTTGCGGGTTCTTTATTTCTATTACATTTAAAATTTCGTTAAAGAAATATTATATTTAAAGGTTAAATATAACAATATTTAAATATATTTCCAATCTAATGCCTCTTTATTAAAGCCCTTTAAAATATTTTGAGATTTTTGGAAATTTTCATCTTTAGGAAAAGGAAATTACTTATTTAAAATATTTTTATTATTAATTTTCCTAAGGGATTACCTCATTGAAATATTTCTTCCTATAGGAACATCCAGATTTAAGTGAAAGAGGAAAGAAGAACTGGAAGGGGTCACAAAGACGACTTCACTACCAAAAAGAAACTTTATGTATCATAGGCCAATTTAATTTTCATAAACTTTATAAATCGACCAATATTATTTCGGAATTGTCAAAACTCGAGAGATAAAATAAAGGTGGCTTTCATGAAGTATTGAGCTCTGGATATAGATATATAATTTCACTTTTAAAGATATATAATCTTTGACATAAAATATAATCCTAATTCTGATACAATAGAACTTTTTTTAAAATCCATATTGATAGAATAGCTCCTGTCAAATTGCAGCCATTAGATCTAGTGTCTATATAACTAAAGAATATTAAATGGCAAACATTAAAATAAACTGTTAATCTCTATTTTGGAATTAGAAAATTACATTTTTCAAAATATGTACATACATTTAAACATATTCAAATGTTTTTCCATCATCCCTAAAACCTTCAAGTGTGTTTAATAAAATATTGCAAAAAATTCAGGTTTCCTTATCTTAAATAAAGAATTACTATAACAGATTTCTTAAACAAAATTAAGAATATCAGCTTACGTATTTTATTTATTTTTTAATTTTGTAAATAATTTACTACTATGCCAAGTTTGGCGCCAATTCTATTTATATTTGGGTTATCCCCAAAAACAAATAAATAAATATTTAAAATTTCTATTCTATCTAAACTGAAATATCTCATCGTTATAATCGTTTTGATATCAACATCATAGCTATGCATCAGTTCATTGTTGTTTCGCTCTTCTATGTTCTATACAACGATTTTACGATTTTCCTTTTGTAAGGGATACCGCCCACTAGATTTTACAGTCATTCATCTGTAGTGGACTAGGTATTGCTTTAAAAATAAGAGGTTGTTTTTGATTTCATTTTATATTTTCTATTTACGACAGGATATAGCTTTGCTAATCTTGCGTAGCTTTGGGTTCATTCAATGTTAATATGGTGGTTCCATATAACACGATCGAGGTGAATTCCCATGTACCTTATTGCTTCACTGGTAGGATTCCATTGCACTTTTTTACTTCTGAGTATTAATTCCAGAGTGTTTGGTGGGCGTCTGAGTGTAAAACCATTTGGAGTACATTGTTCAACATTATTACTAATTATTCGTTTAGTAAAGTACTGTCAGGTCACTAAGATGACTCTGCAACCGTTGACTCAAACTCATGACTTTGAGAGAAAACAACTGAAGATAAAAATTAACACAGTGGGAGAAAGGACTGAACCTTATTGAGTACCGGAATAGATTAGTCTGAGGGTAGAATTTGTGTTATTTATTCTGAAATAAAATGTTCGTTCGTTGAGGAATGATCTCAGAATATCGTATAAGTATTTCGGAGTGTATATTTTCTTTAGTTTGTACAGGAGACCTCCATGCCAGACCTTATCAAACGCTTGTTGATAGTCCAAGAACGGTACCAAGGTATTTTTCTTTACTTAGAATCCGTTTATTATAAATTCCGTTTGTCATACCAGTTGGAGTGCAATGACTAAAATGAAAACTAAATTGAAATTCCGGAATAATGTCGTTGCACTGAAAAAAAGAAGATATTTTTTCTATTACTAATTCCAGTAGTTTCCCAAAAATGGGTAATAAACTGATGGGTCTATAGCTGCTGATTTCTTTAGTGATTTTACCAGGCTTGTGGATTATTATCAGCTCGGCTTTCTTCCACATATCTGGAAAATATCGAGGACGTAGAAAACTAATATAAATTGGTGAAATGAAAACGATACCTTTTTTGGGTAATATTTTACTAGCTATGACTGGGATCAAATCATGAGCAGGACCTTCTTCATTTTAAGCTTCTTAAATATAACTGTTTGAAAACAATTAAAAAAAACAAATATCACAGGACAGTACATCAAAGCGAATAATTTATGGTATAATAATTTAAGGGTTATCACTAGTATGCACAGTTCAAGTTATGGGCAGAAAATAAAAAATGCATAACTCTGATTTCAAATTTATATCTGGATGAAACTAATTAGATGTTAATTAACTATTCTAGGACCGCCAAAAACGCGTTTCTGTGTTAATTTTGCGTGCATTTGTAGAGCTATAAATTAATAAGTTATATTACTCATTCGACGCAGAATTTAATAATGTTTAATTTTTTATAACTTTTCGTAGAGTAGGAGCTAAAGGTCAAAAAAGGGACTAATTTATAGAATTAATTGGCTAATTAGTAAAAGTTTTAGACAGAAATACGTTTTGGTGTGATTGGGACTTATTTTTAAAATTTTGAGTGTAGGTATGCATGCATTGGGCTCCTGTACTATTACAGTAAATTCCTTTGCCTGAACTAATAGCTCCTTGACTCTATATAGCCACATGTCATTTAGGAAAGCGAGTAGCATTGAACGCATGCCACTAGTGAATGGTTCCTAACTCTGAATGAGCTCACACGACCTGGGGCAACTCGACTTAATCTCGACGATACAGAGACAAGATATCTCGTTTTTTCTCTTTCAGTGCCACACTGTGAACAAACATCAAAGAGCGCAATAAGATAAGAGAGAAGTGCTCTTTAAGTTCTACAAAGCCATTGGATATAGGAGTGGGGGGGCGCCTGCGCATTGTCGAGCCGGTAGCCACGTGGTGTCCCAAACTGAGACTCCTCAGTCCCCCTTGGGAAGCCATAGGGTTCGTTACAGTCGCTCGCTTCTCTATTTGACACATCTCAAACTGATCAACTTTGGATATCCTTACTGTTGCTGACATTTGACATCAAAATGGACAAGGTGAGTGAAAAATTATTCTTAGAGGCCATGAATGAATAGTTGCGAGTCCTGCACCAAGGACATCTTAATTCCCCCTGCATCCTGCTTCCTTCTTAAGAAAGCTAATAGTCCCCGCGTACCCCCAAAACATTTACTATTCGATCAATATTTCCCCTGCATTATGTGTTTTTTTGTATATCGGCGGGAAAATATCCTGTAAATGACATTTAAACAATTAAATTTTGTATCTTTAATACCATATTTTATTCCTAACCATACTCAATACTTACTTCAACATACACGAAATTAATTTATTTCAATAATTACCCTATTTCATAAATTAGAAGTTTAATATGTATTCGATATTCAGTAAAAATAACTAATCCTTAAATTTTCAGGTGTTTATATTTTGTACTTATTCTAAAATACCTATAATATGTGGTATATTTTCTAAGACCTAGTATATCCCTTATTATGTTTAACATATTTAAACGTATTAGTATCTATCAATAATTATTTGAATAAAAGATGTAGAAATACGAAAAAATGTTGAATTCATTTTTTTTTTTACTAAATTTAAACAATAAGTAGATATAATTATAAACCTTATTATAACCCAACACCAATTAATAATTTTATATACACATCTATAATATTACGAAACCATAATTAAAAATAAATATCAATTAATTTAATAATAATCGACTTAACTATGAAAGAAGTATTTTAAATTGGCCAAATAGTGTTATAGGTGAGCTTTAATGTTGTATTTAAACCATTTAAACTTACCTGACCGGGTTTAATGTAATGTCTATTCTGAAACCATTGGTTTTTAATTTTCCGGTAGATGATTTGCCTAATTATCAGTCTAAATTTAATATTGTTGACATTGTGACAATGGCTAGTTGTTTCTTTCCTTTTAATAGTAAAAATAAAGTAACTCTTGCTGTAAAACAGAAAATTTAATTTTTCATATTATTGAAAATATAATTTTTATTAAAAAAAAAAAATATCTAAGACACAACAAAATTATTCGATATTTTAATTGGGAATTTAACAAAAAAAAAATTGGTTAACCAAACTATTTCAAATTGAATTTAATAAGAAATGTTCACGTTTTAACTTAATTATAGTCATTACTTGAACGTTAAACATTTAGCTTGTATTGTAAACGATTGTAATGTCCAAATGGGATAAACGAAACTATATAACTAGGGATATTTACAAATATTGCAACAAAATTAGCTCTCCTCTTTAAATAACCTTTTTTTTTTGTTCAATGTTGCTTATTATGACACTGTTTTATTAATTTAACTATATGTTTGAGATTTGACCATTTTAATCATATTATTCAATAATTTGTTTTTTAATTAACCATTTTTGAAAGATATTGGTAGTTATAGTTTCATTAGTATTTTTATAATTTTCTATATTTTATTTTTAATAATTTCATAATATTTACACTAATAAGTACTTTTTATTTTGCTAAATTTATTTATGTTTTGTATTCTTACAAACTTATTTTATACTATAAGTGAAATTAAGACACAATTCCTAAGCTGAACTGTTAATCCCGTGGTATTTAATGAAATTGAGCAATTTTAATGATTTAATGAAATTAAGCAATTAAAATTAAATCGCATTACTTTTTTTCTCTCATAAGCATTTACTAATTTACCTTAGTCATTACACTAATTATTTTAAAAATGTTTCAATTATGTTAATGTTTATAAAACAATGGATTTTAAACGAAGGAATAACATAGTAATCTTGAATTTGACGATGTAGTTAAATAAAATTAATGTTCTGTAGCAACGTATCAATGTACTGTATTCGTTAGTGTATTTATTTTATAAAGAATTAATTAATATTTATTTACTTGTTGTATAACTTGATTAATTTATAATACCCTCCTAAGAAACTGTTGCATAAAATTATATCTTTATATAATTTTATGCAACAGTTTCTTGAAAATTTTCTTTAGTACAGAAGCTTACTTGCAATTGAAACGATATATATTTATTTTAATCGGCTGTTTAAATGTTTAAATCATATATAATATATGTATGTAATATAGTAATACTATAGATACATAAATGTATATACTGTTGGTAATATAAATTTTTTTAAGATCTTGAGGTTTAGCCAATAATAAAGAACTATATTTTGGCAATTTTCGAAGATTTTATTGTTCTGAACACATACTTTTGGTAACTAATTGTTTAACATTAAAATCATAACCTAATAGAATAAAGATTAAAATTATTTAAATTTTATAATTAAAATAGTGACTGAATTGTACGTTTTTGAAGCAATGTAAACAAACTACATTTAAGCCACTGTTTTGAACGTAATTTAATTATATCTAAATGAAATTTTTATTCTTTTCGGTTGTTATTTTAAATTAATAGCATTAATTATTAGTTGATACATTTTTTAACCTATTATAAGCATTAGGTTACTGCAAGAACATTAAAATTTAGGAAAATCGAAAAAATGTTGTTTTTTATTTTTGCCCTCTTGATCTATAGTACACTTATAATAATGGCTTATGAGAAAAAATCAATATGTTCATTTGCATTTTATATTAACCCATATAAATACATACGTAGATTATGTTAGTAATAAATCTCAAAGAATAAACATATATATAAATTTGTTGATAGAAATAATAATAAAAAAGTGTACATATACATAGATGTATTAATTGTAACTAGTATATACGTGTGTGTGTATGAGTGACGAAGCATGGCCGGTATGTTTTGCGTTGTGCCCTTGGGCGAACGAGGAATTATTTTGGTTGCTATGGCGACCGGCAGGTGTGTTGGGTCCCTAACATTTTTACCTGCTCCCTGGTCCCTCTTTTCTTCTCTACCTACCCTTAGGTTAGGGTTCTAGGCTTTTCATGAACGTTCTCTTATCTTGGAAATGCTTCTCTCCATTATATTTTAAATTTCAACTGAATCATTAGTTTAAATTAAGATTTAAACATTTCATGCATGTACTGAATCAGTACTTAAATATAAAATTTCTCTTATGCATACTTTTAAATGGCTATAAGTTTGATCCTATTAACTGGATGTGTCAGTGGCAGAACTGATGTTTTTGGAACGGTCTTACCTACTACCAGCTGAGGTCCTTTCCCATGTTTTCTCTCTTGGTGGTTGTATTCCTTCACTATACAACTTACTAAGTCTGGGTTAAATTTTGTTTTATAAATTTCTACTAGTTTATATTATATTTAATTTATAATACCAACCAAGTTTAATAAATTGTTTCACTATGAAGAAATTCCTGTCGTAAATTTGTTGGTATTTTAGTTTGTCTACGTCATTGTGTGTAACTGTCGAAAGTCGAATTCTTTTTTGCTAAATCCATTCCCAACGATTAACATATTATGAAGAATCGATACTTTTTACTTCATTCCTGACATTTTAAATTTACATTTCGTTCAATTTTAATTTTTTTTCCTGTATATAAAGATAAAATTGTATATAAACCAAAAATACAACAAGTAAATGTGACGAACTATAATTATATTCAAGATTTGTGAAGATATTACCCATCGGTAGCATTATAATAACATTTCCACATGAAACGGTCTCAAGGCCATCATCTTCTTAGGCACCTCGGAGGATTATCAGGAATAAATGATGAAGCAAGGTTAGAAACTAGTGGGTTTGGTGGTTAGGGAGTTTATTTTGTAAGGATTGATATCTGGTTTGGGATATATCGATTAAATGTGGAACAATAACGTCATACAAATTTTAACATATAAAGATAAATTACAACAAATACGCGACAAGCTGTTTTAGTACTGATTCAGGACTTCGTAAATAGTTCACATTCAAAATAAAACCACTAAATAATTTAAGATAAATTGTTTAATAACAAAAATGACTCTTAGCTTACTTTTTCCATGTTTACAGAATGATTACTCTTTCCTTGATGACCATAGAAAATTATTTATTAACTGTTCCCGTTTCTACTATTTTTATAGACAGGATAGAACAAATTAATAAACATTTAGTGCAAAAACAATTGTCATGAATATGAGAACTGTCTCTTGTCATGATGTCTTGAACTGTCACCACTATATTGTGTGTATATATATATGAGTGGGGGAAGTTTTATTTCCTATTTGCTTGAATCACCATCCTGATGACAAGGGACCTAAGCCCAGTTTACTTTTAACGGTGAAAATACTGCCCAATATTCACTTTCGTGCTTGTATTGACGTTACTCTAGTGGTTTTTGCATTAGATCAGAAGAATTTTCTCTGGCCGTTGCCAAATATATGCATGCCATCCTAGTATGTGACAAACCAATTGCTCATTTCCACATCATTATTAATTTTAAAATTGTCGTTACTTTACAGTAGATACTAAAATTATTAATAATTCATAGATTGATCACTTTTATTTAATTTGATTATTTTTTTATTCCTCAAGTCCGATAAGGACCATTAAGGACCACCACTATGCAGCAACAAATTAGGAATATCAAGATGAATTTCTTGGGGAGCGCTACGAAATAAATATTGACTGACTGGGGTAAAAAGCGGACCCATAGCCTTCTGAACCAAGTACTCCAAGCAACTAAGACCCTCCCTCGTAACTGCTCAGAAATCAGTTCCTCGTTAGTTACAAAATATTTGTAAATCTTTTTTTTAATTCCGATCTTTTAATGGAATAATCATGGAAAACTCTCCTTTTTGACTCATCACTAGTTATGTCGTACGTCGACAAGGATGCTATTCTAAACGTAGTGCCAACTAGTTCGTTGTAAGAATCGAATAAGTATTCTAAACCAAGTATTTTCAAACTGATTGCCAGATTTGTGGTTACCACTCTGATTCATTTGTGCTTCCAGATTTCATACTTGGTCAAACATTTGACACTCGTTTTATTACTTGGAAAAAAAAATCTTCCTACTAATAAAAAATTAACTATCAATGCGAGAATAAATAGCATATTTCGTATCCAAGCTATCATATCTTTCATGTAGTCATATCTAGTCTTCCAGTAGCTTTAGTACAATTAATTATCTTGCCTGGAATTAAGAAGAATGGCCTCTTCATATGCACTAAAAAATAATAAAATAAAAATTAAATCGGTTTAACAATATGCCGCAACTTTTCCTTATGTAATAAGTTGCTATTATGAATAAAAATTATAGTTGAATGAATGGTTGTTTTATCTAATAAAATAACAAATCATTAATCATTTCTTCGTTTGCTGTAATTTACCTTGCAATATACGCAAAAAGTATGAATGATTTAACATTTATTAATTTCTTGACTAATAAAATTTGATTAAGCAGTAAAAAAAAAAAATGTTATAGGTCAGCAATTGTTTGCTTTGTAAGCCAATATTTTTTCCTTAACCAGTCCAGCTATTTTCGTTTCGTCAATAATTATTTTCCGCCGTAAATATAACTAATTTTAATTTTCTTGGAGTAATAGTTTTGTATTATTTCTTATTTATAAAAAAAATAAATAATAATACTAATATATTCTTTACTTATCCTGGGATCTTTTAGAATAATACTACAAAAATATTAGATGGGCCTAATTGCCTTAGAGTTACAATTAAAAAAATATTAATTATGGAGAAGATGGTCAGTGTTGCGGTTAAAAGAGGAACAAAAATAGTTAACAACTATTTATTTTCCGACGTTTCGTCCCAATTTGTAGAGCTTCATCCAGGCTCTTCAAGTTGATAGCTTTAGTGACTTTTGACCCTATATATTGGGGTGAAACGTCGGAAAAAAAATTATTGTTAACTATTTTTGTTTCTTTTTTTACCTCAACCCTGACCATCTTCTCCTTAATTTGAAATTATACAGTCAACTATTTGTATATATAAACAAATTAATTCGTGATAAAAAAAAATTTCTAATTATAATGTGACTTTTAATAAAGACACTTAAAAATATGTACAAAGTGATACTAATTAACAATATTTTAACACAGTTTTTCAGTAAATCTGATTATTACTGGGGAACATCTATTTTAATACTATTGAAACTAAACTAGATGGATCAGAAATGACAAAATAGGCGGGATTTGATGATGGGAATGGTACAGATGGAATTCAATTAGGAAGAGTATTTGATATCTGTCAAAAGCTGCGGTTTGTTGGGTCGTTGGAAGTCCGAAGACGGGAAACGGGTATTGCTAGAATGAACAGAGGATTTGAATTTAAGGAGAAAGGAGATGTATGAGTGACGGCTGGATTCGATCAAGAATTCCAAGATGAATCGTACAAGGCAATTTAATAATAGTTTAATTTTGCCTTTTAGTTTAATTCCCCAGTTACAGTGCAACAGTTGTCAACTGTATTTAAATTATATTACTTTAACAGTTGGAGAATCGTTTAGTATTTTCGGTTTATTTAACTGTATACCTTTCACTTTTATTATCTTATTGGCATTCAACGAAATGAACATTATTAACAGACCATGCCATCGAAATTATTCTGAACAAGATGCATAAATAGATTTCCAAATAATACAAGAAAGATAATTTTGGTGTTAGAACAGTGAATGTTAAGATTTTTTTATTCTTCATACGTAATGAGCAAACAATTGTATTTAACTAAAATATATTATTCCTCTAATAACGGTTTCTTGTTGAGATACATTAGACGAACATCCCTCACAAAGGCACATGTTCGACCTCTAAAGGCCGTGTGATCTCCGTGGGGTGGATTCCAGCTGTTCCCGCCATATTGCCAGTTCACCACAACCGTCCTCAATCATCTTAAACCTCCTTGATATCCAAACTTTTTCTCTGAGGTTTCAAGTATTAAAACATTTATTACCTCGAATATTTTAAAATTTGTTATCGCCCTCCAAACGTTGTTTATTGTATAATGGCAATAGCTAATTTTAGAGCCGTATTTTCCTCAATTATCTCTAATCGAATACGTGCTACAAGAAGGTACTTGAGATAATATTTGCACATGTTAGGTGATTTAGTGAGTCCTCAAGAGTGATTATTTCTTAGAAATTTCGTATTAATTAAAGTGATTCTCTATCGGTGCTCCAAGGTAAAATTACGACTTTGTAGGCTAATCAAAACCAATTTATTTTGTTTATTAACCGATAAAGCAGTTTTTCAATAATATTCAACTCTCTAATTAAATTGTAGAGGGTCTGTAAATGAGTGTACAACTTTAAAACATCTGGACAAAACGTATTTTGGACTGAAAATCAATCTCAATTTAGTAGTATTGTTCTATCTGATAAATAATCAGGTCCGCTTGCCCATAGGAACTTGGAAAAAAATATAAGTTTAAGTGTATATATGAATTCCCATTTTTGTTTTGGGTACTACAAATCCTCTGTAAGTCCAAAATTATACATGTTTCCAAGAAGTGTATTGCGTAGATACAGAGGGTTCTACAAGGTTTTTAGACATTCTAGCGTTTAGTGCGACTGAAAAGAAAGCGGATCCCACCATGAGATTTAAAAAGGATGATTAGGATCAGAGTGTCAAGAAACCGGCAGGGAAAGAGTACATTTATACGAAGTGTATTCCTTACAAGGGCTGTGGTTCGGAAGTAGAGGAATCATCCCTCTTAAAACAAGTAATTTTTTGGAGGGGCTGGGTATTGAGAGGAACCGGTTTTAGAGCATGGGGCAAACCATAATTTTATACTTGCTAGAAATCCTGCACTACCATTTTTATTCTTCGATCTTGGTTGGGTATTATAAACTATATAAGTTGAAGAGGAGCGGAAAAAATGTATGCGACTAATCTTAACTAATTTTCTTTGATCCCTTTCTTTATATAATGTCTATTGGGCTCATCAGAATGCTGTGTATTAGCAACAATTTTTTTCAACTTACTCTTCATTCACGATTAAGTCATAAATGAATTAGAATGCGAAGATATCCTTTTTAATGATGTTTACTTGGAATCACTCTCCAAAAATGTTAATGCTTAAGGCAGAATAGGTTAATGGAGAGCATGTTGAAAACGTTCAACATTACGAGTCAGATTAAAAAAAAAAATTGTTACAATCCTTTTATTGAGAAAAAACTTTTTCAAAGAAACAATGTATTTTAATTTAAGATAAAGAATAAGATAAGAAAAAAAATGTTTGTAAGACGGCAATAAGGATATGACATGTCCTCATCTCCTAAATATTTCAAGAAAGTGTATTAATTTTTTTGAGGTTTTTTATTACTCAAATATGATAAAAATAGCCACATAAATAAATAAGGAAAATACTTATCCTTGTTGAACAAAAGAGAGCCAGATGGATGAATAACAACGAAGGAACGAGCATGTTTTTATACCGTCACTCAACATTCACGTAAATATCGAAGAAAAATTTGTTCTGGTGAAAAGAGTTAACCAGTGCTAACAATTTCCCTCCCGATATTTCCCACTCATTTGCGTGCGGAATGTGGACTGTGAGGCAAATACTTTAGTCATACTCATACTTTGATTCCATTCATGCAGTGTTTTTGTTTAAGCCCCTTTCTGATTACTGATATTTGTTCTAGAAGACATTAAACAACTGGGATCCATCAATCAATCAGTTAAAAGCTATTTTACTATCGACTGGACAAGGTCGAAGGTGGCCAATTCTTATTAGTAACGCTGGGGAAAACCGGATTAATATAAGAAACTGAGATATTGAAGCCTAGTTCAAAATGGGAATAACATAAAGTTACGGGTTTTTGCTCATACACTAATTGAAAAAAGAAAAAAAGCTGTTATGTCTCGGCTATATACTGTTGTGTAACCCATGTGCAATAGTGTGTTCCACTGTACATGCTCATCTTCATAATCTCCACATTATTTTTTATTTTAATTTGATTTAAGCTAAGGGTGAAACAAATTCTACTTTAAGGTAAATGTTAATTTTGTATCCCTATACATGGCTTCTGATTCTAGAATTTCGAATGGCATGGAAACAATTTTTTTTTTTTCAGATTTAACTATAAATTAGATGTAATGGCAAATCCATATTCATGAATTTCAATTTTTTTTTTTTAAAGTGTTCTAAAGGCGAAACCTTATGAACAAAATCGTTTTAGAAATTAATGTCCGTTATGAATTCGATATAATAATTCGAGTTTTCTCAACCGTCCCTTCATAATTAATAAAATTACTGACCATGATGATTATGCCTCAATTATGATGACGGAGTCTTTTTGGACCTTTATTCGCAAATCTTTAAAAAATGCCCGATGTGAAGTCTTCTTGTGTGATTTACAATTCGGAACAAAAAAAAAAGTGCCATCTGTTAGAAATCTCAGTGCTCTGGAGAAGGTTACAAAATTTAAAATTCACCAAAAGAAAAATCACATGCCATTTCTATGGTTGAAATAATTATTTTATAAATATTATTTATGTTGTGTTAAATCTAAAACTTACAGTTACTTGACGAGCAAAATTTTAAAGAATTTACCTACACCCAATTGATTGACTTTCGAAATATACAATTTTAATCTAAGATTTACTAATGATTTCAAAGATAAAGAAAAGTATTTCATTATTCAAATCACAAAGAGCATAAACATCTATCTATTGGCATTTCCCAAAAACTACATGTGTGTGTACCCCTTCCCCCCCCCCCATCCCAAAACACATATGTGTGTATGAGTCACTCGTTCATTCCTCGAGCTCTATTTCTTTGATTTGTGCCCAAAAACAGACAAAAGAGTGGATGGGCTACAGTTTTAGGACTGCTGGTTCTAGCTGATAATTTTGAATCATGTTGTAACAGGTCTTTGAATAACCAAAACAAGAATTAGCTTTCTTAAATTATTCTTTACTCATTCCAACTGATCGTGCGTATTAAGCCTACGGCCTCGAAGACATTTTTGCTTTAACGCCCCGAAATTTTGGCACGACGACTCGGCTGACAATTTGTCAAAGGGCTCGAATGAGAGAGAGCCAGCCGTGCTACGCACCAGTGGTAAATATAATTCAACTCTATCTGCATGGATTTCTTGAAACGAGGTAAGAATATTTCTAGATTTCTTACTCGGGTTTAGTTATGAGTTGGTAGAAATGTTGGAACTTTAGAAAAGGTCCTCTAAGAAACGTGTTGCTTGACCTGAACCCCCCAGTACCTGGAGTTCAGTAATAGAACCTTTCTGGACCTTTTTGTACCCGGGTAAAAATACTTGAAAGCCTATGGTTGAGGTCTTCAGAAGCTTTGTGTAGCAAGTTCTTTGATACGAACTAAAACTAACATATTCCCTAGTGAATTCAGAATTATTTTAGTTAAAATAAAATATATTCCTCTCATGCTAAAAAGTTAGAAATTTTACGAAGGATAGTATCTCGTGAGGGCTAAGCACGTGATGAGTCTGCCAAAGGAACACCTGGTCTTTCTCCCTTCCCCCACTCTCATTGATATCTTTCTCTTGTTACCTTAGAAACATAAGATCTGTTCCAACAACCTATTTCGACAGACAGTCAACAACTGTAAGGAGCATACACAATACACGTTTAGGAGAGAAAGACTCGTATTACGCATGCTCAGTGAAGTTTTGGACAGTCAAGAGTGGTTATTAGAACAGACCTATTATAACAACAGATTTCAAAGGACTGTATTAGCTCCAATATTGAACCCCATTTTTATAATTAAAAATTTTTTTTTTTTTAAATTAACTATTAATAAAGAAAAAAAGAATTATGGCTACAATCTATGAAGGGTACAGGTTTTGTAGTTCTGTAGTGTTGTAAAGGACAGCTGTTTCTGTTGGATTCGAGTAACAGTGCGAACTACTAATAAGAATTTAAAAATATTAAACCCATTTTAAAAAACAGTTGAAGTGGAACAACTGTCCTACTTCCGCGCGCGCGCGCGTACTGTTGTCATGACTGTTTTACGCATTAAACAAATGTTATAATGAAAATATATAAATAAGCTCTTTTGTGAATGAAAAAGGATGATACATAAAATCCGGGTGTGGTACACGCATTTTACTTACACTACTTAAAATTACAATTAACCATGCCTCGTTTTTAGAACAGATATTTTTATGTTAGTGTTGTTCATTATCAGTAGTTTAACATGTTAAAGCGTGTTAAATTGAGAAATATTTCCTTCTTTTACCATTTAAAACAATATAACGTGGCTTAGAGTCTGTTAATAGGCCTACTAAATGGAGAATGACAACCGCCAGAGACCAGCTGAACTCGTCACCATATTGTTTGTTGTCGTGTCAGGTTACCTGCTCGTAGTTTGCGTTTTGATTATGTTAGTATTGTTTTAGATATTTTTAAAAGTAATGAAACAGTGAATCACAATAAATAGTAGTGTAATGACAATAAAACAAGTTTAACAGAAAATCCGCTAGGAGCTCCTCTGTATTTAACGTTTAACATGAGTTTAAATAGGGCTGCTCACAATCCTATACATGTAACATTTAACATGGTAAAATATTTTAGATTTAACACAATATCATGAATACTCCTATTATTCAATGTCGTAATACTCCGAACTTATTTTACAAATGAATATTTTAGTTACCAGGTTGACTTACTCCAATTGTTTATATTAATATTCTTCATTGTAGAATTCAAAACATTTTTCTTCTGTAAAAGTAAGACAGAAATACAAAAAACATAGCAGTAATTCAATGCTAAGTCATTATAGAATCTTTATTGAAAATACTAAGATTAATTTTATGGAATAAATCATAATTTCAAATTAAATTTTTGTATAGAGACATCTATATGCTATGTAGGTGAGCACAGACCATTTTGCGAACCTGTGCTTCAAATATTCCTAGTCGAAACGATACTAAACAAGCAAAAAATAAATTTAGACCTTACTATTTTAGGGAAAATAAATAAAGTTATTTCTATCTACTTTTTCGCTAATACCTGCACTAAATGTTACAAGATAATGTTCCTCGTATTACATTGAAATAAATTGAGACACTTTTGCACTGTATCGAAGGTCATTAGAATGGGGTTAGGGTGCATTTTTTATTTGTGTCATAATCCCTATAATAGTGTTGTGGATGGTCCCATTTTTGGATATTTCTTCCCATTATGTTTGGGTGTCTTTAGCGCCCCTCTCCCTTTGGTCCTGATAATATAAAATTAGGTTTGTTGGGGTTTTTTATAGACAGAAAAATTTGATCAAAAGTAAGGATGAATTTCAGCCTAAATTTGGTCATGCTAGAATGTGTTTCTGCCATTTTAATGTTCTAACTCCTCCAAAATGGGTAAGAATGATAGAAATTTGCTTTTGAATTGAGTTGGTTTTAGAGAATTGCTCATATCTAAGAAACTACCACAAGTTTTAGTTTTACACTGTTTGGAAATCTCTCGCTTGGAACCGTCCTTATGAAGCTCTACAAAGTGGGTCGAAACGTCTAAATTAATAGTTTTTAATCATTTGTTGATTTCTTTTTACCGCACCCCCTGACTATCTTCATAATTGAAAAGATGTTTTGATATTATGTTGAGTTGGACTTATATCGTCGACTAAGATTAGGTTCTCTACGAGGATCGTCCTACAAACTATCCCAGCACTAGTAACGCTGTCATAAAATTAACTCCACTTTACGGTACAATTTTTAGAATTCGTCAAATACAAAATAAAAAGAAAAGTACTTTTTTGTAAGACGTACTACTATTTAAGCAATGCAACGTTAACATAATGAGTGGAGGAGGAATCAGAACACTGCTTAATCCTTCATTTCTGTTACAATCAATTATCCTAAACTCGATTTCCCGACCAATTTCTTTTACTAAAAATTAGGTCAGGTCAGAGTAATTCACTGGCTCGATAACGTTGAGGTCTGATTGTCTCAGGCAGCGAGGCTTATGATAAGAAAGATGATATCAATGGTATTATTGTATTATTTTATTTTATGTAATAAAGGACTTAGTATTGAAATTTGTTTGTAGAACTTAGAGCACTTGAAAAACTAGGTCCAAAAGGCAAACCCGAAAAAATACTGTGTGATGGCATTGCTATGGATACTGATTTTTTTCATTTTGCTATTTACCCCTTGTTTTACGACTGAGAACCATAATTTTTGGGATAGTTCGAAACTTGAAAAATGAAACGAAAAAAGTTTCGAAAGCTCTTAACTTAAACAGCCCTGCTGAAGCTCAACGAAGTGGGGAGAAACGTCGGTTATAGAAATAGTTGTAAACTATTTTTGTTTCTTTCACCGAACCCTCAACCATCTTCTTGATAATTTAAAAGATAAAATTGTATTTTTTGATACCGTTTTACTACAATTTAATAATTTTCTCCACTCCTAAATCATGAATGGACCCATCATATGGTCTTAACGTTACTTCTTTCGCTCTGCGAACCATCATTCATTCAGATTGATCTCGTATTGACTGACATTCAGATTGATCTTGTAGCAGAAATACTAATGGATTACTCAGAAAATTTTGAAATCCGATCATTCTGGATTGGAAGTGGCTGAAACGCTGCGAGAGTTTCCTTCATACCGTGTGTTCCTGTTTATTCTTTCAGGTAAAAATGTGTTTGTTTGACAATTATTTCGAATAATGGTCAAACAAACACTCTTATCTATTACGAATCGATCGATACTTTTCTCAAGCTTTTACTCTTCGGTGTCTAATTTACAATTAAGAATCAATTCTGACTAAAAGCGTTAGTGTCTCCGTGATTCATGGTACTCTCTACAGTATGGATTTTTAATGATGGTTGTCATTCTGGCCCTTTAGAGGTCCCATATCGTTATTACTGAGAATCTTCAGTTCAACTGACTCTTAAAATACTTTTGGTAATCATTGGTACTAGTAAGGTTTTTTCGATGTTTGAGATTAGCCTCCTCTAACCAGATTGCTTAGTTCACTTAACCATAATAAGTAAGTCATGATATTCATAGAATACAAGGCTGTTTATTATGCTTACACATTCCTCATTCGTCGCAGTTCGTTAAGATTGGATATCCTTTGCAGCTGTTATCTGGAGTTGTCAGTTTTCTGCAATGCCAACTGGATAACGCCCCTTCCACTGGTACTTGTACCTGAACCTTCTAATGGCGGATTCCTGTTGGTTATGCAACTTTATTCTTCCAGGCTGTTGATCCAATTAGAGTTGGCTACCCCCGGGTCACACAGATTGCGCAACTAGTTTTGTTACATGGTCGCGGAAGTCGCAAAAAGGTTAAGCCCTATTTAAATGCATTGTTAGTTTTTGTTCTTGTTGCCAACGGGATTTTATTAACTTAAGAATGTTTATTCGTGTTCTTGTTTTGTGCACACCTTAACATAATCTGTTGTATTGCAAGCTTTGTTAAGGTAAGGAAATCCTAACCAGTGAAGAACTTTAATAGATCTGGTTTCTAATTGCCTAATGAGATATTAAGCTGGTGTTGGTCGCACGCTGGAGCATGCTAGAGTGCAGTGCTCAAATTTGAAGGAAAAACACACACATATATATATTTTTTTTTTGTTTTTAGATTTTTTGAAATTTTGTCTATTCGCGTTTCACAGATTTTAAAAGAGTGAATTTAGTTTCCAGGAAGAAAATTGTTCTGGCTTATTCTAATAAAATTCTGTAAAAACCAGGGATGTGGTGGTTAAGATTATGTAATTTTTACTTTTTTCTATTTATTTTGTTGCGTTAATTTTTTAATGGTAGCATATATTTTCTATTCTTAAGAAGAAACAATATTTAAGTAGAAGTTCATTAGGCAGTAGTATTCTGTAGTAGAGCAAACTGTATTCGTTATTATCAAAGGAGCACGAGTAGTAAAAAATTATATTTATTCGCGTATTAGTTATTAAACTACAACAAAATTGTCATGGATACGAAAATTTAGTTATAGTTATATTTTTAACTACTTTTTACCCAAATCTGGTTTAATCACTGTATTATAAAAGAGCTAAATTAGGCCATACCAATTGACACAATATGTGATCCACATGATACACGTGTAAGATAAAATACACAGGATACTTAAGCTCTGTCTAATGTTCGTTAAACATAAACACATTTTTGAACAACACATTTCATTCGGGATGTGCAATTTGTAGTAAAATTTTGATTTCTTGAAAGAAAAAAAAAGACCCATTTAAGCTCTATTAGAATTAATATACTCAAACATTCTTTGACAATGGACTGTCGGAACCACTATACAAATTTATGATTTTGTCTCTTTCATTCTAATTTGCTGGTAATTTTGTTACTTCAGGCTGTTAATTTTGTTTAATGTTATTTTTTTTTTTTTTTTGTTCCAGGTAAGAACCTTCTTTATTATAAGTACCTAGATGATTTTCCGTTTTGCAGGTAAGTATGTTTTGTTCAGAAAATTAATTAAGGATATTAAGGCTAATATAATGAAATGTAAATAATTTTTTTTTTTACAAAAAAATAATTATTATCTAAAATTCAAAATTACGATTTCAGTAAATATGAAAGTAATGTTATTATGGGATAGATTAATTTAAAATTATAATTAAATAAAATATTTTCAATTTTAAAAATTTATAACTAAATATTTATTTATTTTTAAGGAAAATAACCTTAATACTTTTGACTTTATTTATTTGTATATATTGGGCCACTTAACGGATAAACTGACCTTAATCAAGCCCATCTTGCTTATGTTGTCCGCATTTTAAGGGATTTGTTCAGGTCATAAAATATTTTATTACTTATTGTTGTACAATGGCTCAGTATGTTTGTGACATAATAGTTGACGACCAGTCAGTGAAATTAAATATTTTATATTATATAATGATATGAAACTTGAAATAATAAAAAAATGTAGATGTAATATAAAATTTATGAAATATAAAATTTTAAAAATTTGTTGATATAAAATTTTAAAAATTTATTAATATAAAATTTGATATAAAGTTTTTATTTTATAATAGCTAGAGGGGTGCCCACTGTGGGCCTGCCGGCGGACCAACCCCTAATTTATAATTTTTAAACTGTTAATTTAATTATACCGCTTGTTGCTCAAATTGAAATTTACATGTATTTTGTAGTTCAGAGTGTATTATTCTATTCGATATAGTGTAATGAATATTAATATATTGTCATTGTTTGTCTTTTCTAACTGTTTAGGATTTAAGTTTTCAATTCGCTGAGAGATTAAAATAAAATATTATACCGTGATGACTAATAACGTTTTAATATAATAAAGAGTACTAATCAATAATAATAGAATAATTGGAACTAATCAGAAAAAATCCCTTAAAAATAATTAGAAAATGAGACGTCAAATAATAAAGATTAAGTGCATAGTGGATAGTTTTTCCCGAATCGTCCAAAATATAAAAATTTATATATTACGAAGTAAACTTATGTTGTTATTTTTTTGAAGTTTGTGCATTTTTTTTTCTGTCGATTTGAACTGATTTTGAGACCTGAAGATTGGAAACGTGTATTTAGAAATGTCCTTCAAACCAGAAATTGAATTTCCATTCAGTCCAAGAAGGCTTACTTAATCGGGAACTTTTTCAAGTAGGCCAAACCAATTTTCTTATCACGTAGTATAAGTTCAGTGCTTTCACTAAGCTATCGTCGTAGCCTTCATCGAAATAACTTTTCTTTGGGGATTTTTTTTTTTAATTTGATACGTTTCGTTATTATTTATTATATGTGCCTAAGTTTGTGATTGTAAGATGTATTATTCGTACATAATTTTAATTAGACAAGTTAGAAATAAATTTGTCTGAAACAGTGTCTATATGTGACTTAAGAAGTGCAATATGAATTTAGAAATAAAGGGGACATATTTAGGGAGGAGTAAGAGCTCTGTAACATTCAAAGAGTAAGAGAAAAGAAAAAATAATTTCACACTAATTTTTTATTACTTAAATGAATATTAAATTTTTATACTAGTCAAAATTGATAACTCTGCCACCATGGTAAAAAATAATTTGGGAAATAAAAGATAGCGTTTGTTTCTAAGCGTTACAAAAAATTTATTTTCCATTCGGAACATCATATTTGTAAAAATATCTGTAACACTAAAAAATCTAATGGAACCTCATTTAAAGTGGAGTAAATTTGCTAAAATATGAGCCTTAATAAAGATTTTTACATTCAATGGTCCTATTACAGTTTTTTAAAAAGCAACATTGTTTTCTAAATAACGATCAAATAATATTTTGCGAATTTATTTTGGCAAATATCATGGTAAGTGCTAATCCTATCAACGACATTCAGATGTGTATTAGTTCTCGATTGAACAGTAGTAACACGAGTAGTAGAAGTTAGCAGTTTCCATGGTATTCGCGAAAATAAATACCGAAAATGTTGATTTCTTGTTTTTTCCAAAAACTTCTGGCTTATGAAAAACTGTCTCCAGAACTATAAGACGATGAGCCAATGACTAGTTGCATTCAAAGTATTGCTAGTTGAATGTAATATAATGTAGTTAATATAGTTTATCTCCGGAGGAGAAACAGTTTCTATAATATTCACAGAAATAAATTTTAAAAATGTTAATTTCTTGTTGTTTGGAAAAAACTATATAACCGGAACTATTAAACGTCTAAATGCATATTAGCTCTCAAGATAAAGCTATTTGAATGCACTAAAAAGTAGTTAATATAATTTATCTTCGTAGTAGAAGCAGTTTTCATAATATTCGCCCATATTAATCGACGAAATATTGATTTTTCGTTATGTTTTTTCCATATATGTTGCATTTTTTAAATACTCTATTCTGAGAAATATTTAACATAAAGAGCTTTATTAGAGCTCATACTTTTGACAATTTACTCTACTTTAAATAATATGCTATGGAGTTTTTTAGTGTGTAAGTAGGTTAGGTTGCTCCAAATGGAAAAATTAGGGAAATTTATTCATTTTTTTTTCTATTAAAATAAACGTCAGGGGGCGTGTTCTTTAACGTGAATCTTGAACTATAATTTTAGAATTGGCCAATTTGTAATAAGAAATAGATGTGTTTTGTACGTAGGACATTTTGAAACCCTTACTGCATATATTGTAAAATCTATTGTTCATAAGTTAAAGATAAGGTGCTTATAGATTTTAGGAATACATTGAATTTTATTTAATTTTCTTCGTTGAAAAAAATATAAATCAAAGAGCTCACCTATTAAAAAATCTTATTGATTTCGTTAACGAGACCAATATTCTCTCGTCAGCGCTGAGCAATCACCTTTTTTGATTCGCTTACGTTTGCAATTATTTACATTTCATAAATCAATTCAGCGTTAGCATTTTTTAATTCTTTTATATCTGCATATTTTTGTAATGAGTTAGATTTTTCTATTAATAGCTATAAAAAAATATTTTTTGTAAATTATGAAACCGTTTTCCTGGTGAATTATTTTTCTCTGCGGTTTGATTCGTGTTCACATTCATGGAGAGCACGAATTATTTGTTCATCAAATTAATTCTTTTAACTTATTTATTCATTTAAGTATTTCTACTAACTATTTGTTTTTAGTTTTTTTAAATCTATATATTAGTTTTTTTTTAAATTTATTTATTTGTTTTTTATGAACTGATCTACTGATGTGACTATTATGCCTTTGATTTGATTTTACATTTCTATCTAATGATAAATTCTTTTAATTAGTTAAACGGATAGAACGTGGGTAGTGGATCACGGGAGAGGGTCTGAGAGACTGAGTTAGGGAGAATAAAGTTATCAATTAAATAAAACAAAATTTTCAAATGGAATAAAATTGTTAAATAAAAAAAAAATTATTTAGTGTGTAGACGAGTATTGATTGTAAAAAGAAAAGGTAGGAAAAAAATATTGTTAGATCATGTAGATAAATGGATTGATGGGTACACTGTGTATTGTGTATTGTAGCACCCAATGTGTTTGGGCAATATGGCCCAATAAAGTATTTCTTTCTATATGAGATATTTTTTTCAACGTAGTCATCGTTAAGGCTTGAACATTTCTTCTTACGTATAACAAGTTTCTTCATTCCGTTGCTGAAAAACCTTTTCCACTTTACTAACATCCAGAACTTGTAAGCTTGAGGTTTCTCTCAGGTGAAGGAAAGAAATAAAAATTGCAAGATCGGAGAGTAAGGAGGTGTGTAGACAAGCGTTGCCATGTTGCAGGAATTATTAACGCTTTAGTTATATTTGAGCGTATTTGAGTGAAATGCACCGATTGCTCAATCAAACCTTTAACGGAGTTGGCTACGTTTATAGTCTGTTGCTGGGACGTTCGATGCTTGTTTCATCAACAATTTTTTTTTCCAGGCTCATAACTAAAAATTTTTATTACACATCGATCAGTAGTCACCGTAAACAGCCATTAAACGACAATCAATCTCTTTTAGTGCTAATTTTTCATTAGTTTAAAATTCGATTACTGTTCAGTCGCTTTTCAAAACAAAATAGAGACTTCACTGACTTTGATTCTGCGCATGCGTTTAAAGTGGGAATGGTTCTTTTGCCCGCCACTGGGGCGCTGCTGCAAGCCATTTCGTTCGGTCTCTATCAACATGTGGTTATTGCTTACCCACGTATGATTATAATGACATTTAAAACTAATTGAGACTTTACTAATTTAAGAGTATTTACTTATATACTTCCCACGTTGAATTAATCTACAATTTGCGCACAGTCACCAGGCGGTCGGGAAGCGGTGGGAAAATACATTCTTGTCAATTTTTAACATTTTGAAAACATCTTTAATTGAAATCATTTTTTTCCCCATAGAAAAGGTACTAAATAAGAAGAGACTTGATAGGTTTATTTATTATTAGTTTTTATATGAAAATACAGGAGATAGTAAATGTTTTCCATTTTACCCTGATTTCACGGCAGCAAATGTCAGTTTATACTTATAGTTGCCGCGATAGTTTTAGCTGTCACCGTGGAACCTGGACATAAGTGAAAAGATATTTTCTCCCCGCGATTGGCCCATCGCCACTACTCCCACTTCGACTACCTTCACCTCTCTACCTTTCTAGTTATTATCGTTCTCACCTCGCTGGCTAGTTGCCCCTGTTCGCTATGAGTCGATTTGGTTTGTATACAACCAGCTCAGGGGCGGCGAGGATGAAAATATTTTCATCTAGTCTAGACTGGTTTCTGTTTTCCAGGGCAGTCAACAGCATCTAACCCAGTTCGGATGTCAGATAAATCCCTATATATGAATATTTTATACATGCAGAGGGGCAGAGGGGGGTTCAATATTAATTCACATTTTAAGATACCCCGAGAACAAATAACTTGAGTCTTGCTAAATAGTCTGTGTGTGTATATGGTCAGCCTAGCTAAAAAGGAATATATGTGAACAACTGAAGTTAAGTATATGTACGGTCGCTCTCGCTCAGTTTCAGTTTCAGTAAATATTTCGCTAAAATCGCCTAAACAATAGTCAATACTCCTTACTATTTTACCAATAATACCATCCCATTTGTATCAGACCTTATTAAATCCAAATTCACCACATTCCATGAGAAACTCACTCACCATCCTAATAGCTAGTCTTACCGATCTAAGATCTGGCGGCGTTGGTTCGAATCCAGCCTTGGGCGTTGACTTTTTTTCATAGAGTGGCGGTCCCACACAATGAAAATCTCGACCCTCAATCTTAGTTAGGCAGTATAGTAGGTTCCGTTTAATTAATTTCTGAAGCATTGAAACATTTAGTATAAGTTGTTCGAAAAGTGAGAATGAAATAAAATTATAGCATTTAAATATTTAAGAGATATATTTGTAAGCTAAACAACCTCAAGGAACGGAATGTTAAGCTATGTTTTCGATTGTTTGGTCCCTCTCATTTTCGACGGAGTGTTCACCTCGCCCTTGACACAGGCCGCAGCGACACTTCTGAAAAATGTTAATTTTATTAATGGATTCTGACCACTTTTATTTCGAATGGCATATCGTTAGGCGGAGTTCCCATTGTTGTTGGGTGAAATGCATCTCCTCTATCTGTTCTGGTTCTATCCAGTACATCTGCTGTATCTGTAAACAATTGTTTTGTAACACTATTATTTCCAGATCATAAATTTTTAAAAATATTTTTATATAATGTACATATTTTTTGTATATTTTTGTAACAGTTATTGTATTCGTTGCTACTGTCAGTTTTTAAAAAAAAATATTTATTGATGCTTTAACTTTTAATTTAATTTTTTTAAATTTGTTTCAATTATTGTTATCATTTAATTTTTTTTTATAAGTGTTTAATCTCTACATGTGTTATGAAAGAGTACGTTAAAGGCTATTTCGTCCAAAAAAAATTTTTTTGTAAATATATGGGAGAAATATAAAAATATAATAATATGCTAAAATTTACATTCTGCTCTTAGCCATCTATTCAGTGCCAGTAATTATAAAATTAGTATTAAGAATATTAAGAATAATTTTATATAGTCATTTTGTGAGCTGAAACGATCAAATTTATTTATTTATTAGGCTATAAGAAATAAACACTATTTATTAATAATTGTATCTGAAAAACATTAATCAGACAGAAGACACAGAAAACACTCTGTCATCAGAACAAACATTTAATTTACGTGTTTTTCTAATTGCTTATTAGTTTGTAAAATTCTTATGTTTAATATTTATTAATTTTAAATATTTAGCCTAATGGGTTATGATACGTTAATATAACTACTCTTATTTCATAAAACTTTTTTTAAAATTTAATATAGAATTTTTGACTGTTATATGTTTATTTTAATGATGTTCGTATTAACTATATGATCGTATGAACTTGTTTCCATGAATGGTGGGAAGTAGTGTAGGATATAATGTTTTGTTGTTGGATATATTTGTCCCAGTCAGGGCGGACATCTCTCACATGTGACCAAAATAGCTTTACTCGGTAAGGATTTTCCATATCACAGACTCCTACATTACAACCTTCACTATATTTAAAAAAATATATCATATATAATGCTTTTTTATTAATTATTTTTATAATTAATTATTAACTCGGAATAGTGTTATGTTGTCTAGCAAATATTACAATGGTGTTTTTAGCTACTGAAAATTGGTTCTGTGTTTACTATTCACTGCCTACACAAGTTATTCATATCTTATATAAATCTGTTACGATGGTGGCATCTGACAACTTCAAAATACGTTTATCCTTTTTGATTAAAAATTAATCAGTATGTGGAAGTAAAAACTATTGGCATGATAACCATGGAAACAAGAAAATATGCACACTGAGCAAGTGCGCTGAGACATCTTATTTAATTATCAAATTCTTTCATAGTCTATATTAATATATTTTTATAACTACTAACAATGAAAGATAGTTATTTATTTCAAATAAACAAAAAGAAAGGTATTTTAGAGGAATCTGTTTTGCATTTCAGTATTTAAGCTATGTTAGATTATTCGAATGATGTTAAAATCTAGCCGTTATTAAACACCATTGATAACTACTGATTCAGTGTAATGTGCTGTAATATTGCAGGTATACCCGTACTTAAAAAACGTAATTTCTTTTTTGATCTTTTTAGTTTTTGAGCAAGGCAGCATGCACAAACAGACGATTTTGTAAGTACTCAGGTCAGTTTTCGGTTAAAATTCAAATTACATATTTGATAGCTACCAGTATATAACTGAGAAAAGGGTATTGTAAATAAAACAATACAGATAAAATCAATTTACAATCTCTCCTATGAAATTGGAATAAATAGAATATCATAAAAGAATGTTCTCTTATCAAACAGAATATTTCAAAAGATAACAGGCTTGTTATGTACAGTCAGAGGTTTCAATTCTGTCACTGGTCGGTTTGTATTCATTTTATATTTTGTAATCTGTAGTTGTTAGATATTGTATCATTTGCAAATTTTGCTTTGTTTGGTTTACTAGTGTGTTATTATGGTCTTCTGTTCCATTTTAATATACGTGTTAATATCTTCCATGTTTTTCTCTGTTTTCATCCATCGTTTTCTACTCTCTTTCATCGTTTTATATTTTCATTTTAAATTCTACATTTAAAAAACGCATCATTAGTGCCAGTTGTGGCGAATAGTAAAAAACCCGTACCCAGCGGTCGTTGCAAAAGAGGCAGACGAGAGAAAAAAAGAGTTAATTATTTTTTCTAGAGTTCTGAGAAAATTGGTTTTTTTTTCTCCTGAATTAACCTCATCATGTCCGCGTAGATTCCAAGAAGTGGTTCCCTGGCTAGGGAAGGAAGAATAGGAGGAGAGAGGAGAATGCTGAGAGGGAATATGGCCCCTTACCACCTGAGTTTACTCGAAATTTTATTTCTAATCCAACTGGATCATGATATTGATACAATTACATCAACTTAATATTATCTGTAATCTTCAATGGCCCGAATTCAAAATTCTTAACCTAATCTAACCATATTTTCTCCTGGCCACCTCATTATAAATTTGTGTGAATTATTCCATAAATTGGTTTCTCTTGTTCTCTCCCTAAAACCATGAAATTTTTTAGTAATTTTTCTTTCACTTGAGTTTTCTAAGTATAGTCTACTCATAATAACCCAATCAGCACATTATGAAGTGGACTAGCTCCTGGCCTAAGTTAAAGGTGCACTTCATACTGTAGAAATCATTCTATTTATTAGACTTGTGCCGAAAACTAGACTAGATCCCATATTCTTTCAAAATTCGTAATTCTTTGAATATTCCATTTCGTTTTAAATATTGAGTAATTCGGTAATTACGTTTTACACGATTTTGAAGCTTCTACATTATGCTCATTAATATCATTAATTAAAATTTACACTGTAGATTCATGTAGTAATTGTGATTATCTACAGATTAGGTGTTTCAGTACTATGGTAAGTCAAGGATATTAATGTTAAAAGCTAAGATCAATTATCTTAACGAAATATCCGTTTTGTCGTAACGCACAATGATGGTATTTGGAGAAAGGTATGTAAGTTCTTTGCTTCTATTGTCTGTTATTTGAATATATTTTATTAAATAATAAAACGCTTTTATAACTATAATGTATCTACTAATCTACTATCTAATGTATCTACTATATCATCGCTTATTATAATATCGTGCTTTGTACTCCTGTATCCTATATACTACATAAGTAGTGCTATTTCCTTTATACTATACACTAGAGTATTGTGTGATACACATTAAGCAGTTGTAGTAGGGACGCGCTTACTATACCTACCGTCGACCTATGATGCCTAGTTACTTCAAAAATCTCAATAAATTTATTTATTATCTATTTTCATTAATTAAAAAAATATCAGTACTACTAATATGATAATATTAATAAATATAATACTGATCATAAGTCGTAACATCGTACGTCTTATCTCTATCATCGTTTTGTAGAATACCAATATATTTTTTTCTGATGTATAGCATTGTATTTATGGGAATCTTTCAAGATGTTTCATGAATGAAATGTATTATTTTTTTAAGTTGCATACAATTTTTTTCCGGACTTAAGCGACGATAGGTACCATACAATTGGATTTTAGGTTTAATCCCGAAAAAAGTAGTAAACCGCTTTAAGATGCAAAAAAAACTAATACGCGAGTAGTAAAATTTGCTGATACGATATGCATGCACGATTGTGGTTAAAAAAATATAGATGTTAGAGTTGTATTTTTATTTACATTGTACATAACCGTTTTATATAATGTTCGGTGTATAAATATAAAGTAAATATATTAAACAGTATATCAAAGAGTACGGTTGGCAATACTTCGTTCTCTTTGGGCTGTCGTGGTCATGGCATAACAGGATGCAGTCTTAAACAGGAAGTGAGATATACGATAGGTGAACCCTAGTTATCTCAAAAACACATTGTCATAGGCCATTTGAATACAATATTTGTTTGCTAAAGTTCGAAAAACTTCGATAGCTTGTGTGTGATATCTCGAATCTGCAAAATGGATGTTTTACTATGCGGACAAAAGATATATTTAAAAGTATAAAGCATTTTAACAACTAAGAATCAAAATAATTACTGTGTTTCTTTAATGCATTAAGACAAAATGTTCTTATAGTTTCTCGACTGTTCTCTGACAGTTATAATGAAATGAAATAATGATCCTGATTCTAAGACCAAGTCTCCAAAGGACAAAAATGACGAACATTAATTATAGTTTATAATATAGCCATAAAGGTTCTGAAATTAACCTGTTTTTCTATAAATTTATTGATCAGAACATTAAGATTTAAGGGTGTGAAGAAACCTTAGGGTAGTAGAAAGTTTGGAAATAGGCATGACATAAAAATTTTCAAATGTTCCTTATTCAAAATGATTTAAATAAGAGAAGATACCAGTAACTCAAGGGTAATACTATCCGAGTTATGAGTTACAACTGTACAAGTTACAACTGAAAAAGTTTGTCACTAATCAGATTCTAGATATTTCGACATTCCATATCTTACACTTGACTAAAAATACGTGGATTCGCTAGTAGATGGTTATATTAAAAATAAGTAGATGGCTTACTTTCATGATATTAATAACGTAAAAACATGAACTGCTATTCAGTAATTATAAAAAAAAAATATTAAAAATTAGAAACAGTTTGTTTTTCAATTTTGTACTTTTGTTGGACGTAAAACATTACTGAATTTTCTGTTCAATTGAAGTTTTTTGTGTTTTTTAAGGTTGATTTCAAAAATTATTGAAAGGATCTTTTTAAAAATTCGTTTTTTTAAAAGAATAATGTAGATGTTGAGCTATGGTAAGTGACTGGGATTGGCTGAAGTGTTTGATATTTGATATTATTTAAAAAATAAATGTTGAGAGTTTTTTGATCTCTTTCGTTATTATTAATAAAACTATCAGCCTCGAACGAAAAAATAAAAATATATATAATTAATTTAACGTGGTAAAAGTTTTAATTTTTGCAGTTACCATGTTTAACGATTCCACGCCTCAAATATCATTTGTAATGACCTGCGAACCAAAAGTAAAGCCAAGAAGGCAACGCCCATGAAAGAAAAGCTTACGTTTAGGCTATTAGAAATGTCCACCATTGTGATCTAAACTGCTACTGAAGTCTGACAGTTAGATTCTACTGTTACTATTCCTTTGCCACGCCCCTAAAAGGCACGTAAGGCCCGCCTTCTAGGCTTCGCTGTTTTTGTCAGCTCACTCCCTCAATTATATTCCTTCCTCCACACTTTTAACATCGATCATTGTTTTGTTTTTTTCGCAAACCTATGTCTGTTGACGGTTTGAAAAAAGGTGGATGTAGAACAGCTGGTTGAACAATATTTTCTGAAGACGCATTATAAAATTGAATTTAGAAACTCGTTAAAGTAAAAGCGTTGGATAAAAATAATTTTAAATGCAAAAACACAATATATTGGTTCACCTCTGATAAAATACACTATACTACATCATGCTAACTTGACAGATCAGACTGAAGAAATGTTTAACTCCGTATTCTGAGTATACCTTAAAAGCATGTTACTCCCATGGAATTTGATCTTAAACATTCATACCTATGGTTACAGCAAAAACAATTCTATACCTCGAAAGTATAGATTTAAAACGAACTGTATCAGATTTCATAAGGCTCTCAGTAAAACAGAACAGATATTTCCCAAGAAATAAAAGTTAAATAAGTTATAAGTTGCCCGACATATTTTTTTTCATTCAACTCCTCCCCGATCATACTATAGATAGTGAGAGAGTTCTCAGTAGAAGATACTGTCTAGTTCTCTCCTTCGGTTATCTTCTTCAAATATCCGGAAAGCGATAAATCCCTTTGTCGTACTCTGCCCTACGACAGAGTAACTCAGGGTTACAATTATCGCTGTAGTTTTCTGATTTAGTTTCATTACATAAGTTTGAGGATGTTGTATGATTTGACTCATCCTGTTACATCATATCTTATCTACATGTCCGAATTGAAGCTTTTTTATTTAGAAATACTCTGACAATCAAAAGATAAACATTGCGTATACAACAAAATTAATTAATGAGGACACTACTGAAGGTTTAGTTTCACTTGACAGTTCCTGTCGCTGGATCACAACAGTGTCAGTAAGGTACTGCTAGTCTAGTTCAAAATATTATATAATTATGATTAGTTGACTATAAGAATTTGTAATTTATAATTGAGGCAGATAAATAAATTTCTATGGGTAAAATGCTTGGAGATTACATTTAAATTCCATATAGTCTTCTAAAATATGCTTTTCGGTTTTTTGCATGGCATAATCTAACCAATAAAGCTCCAGATTGGAACATCCAATGACAGTGAGTCCCTCGCACCTGACGACTGAATCTCCAGGTAATCGAGTTGTAGGTTCGTTGAAACCAATTCGATCGCTGGTAACCTAATTCTAGTGTAGGTACCAGGTGCTATGGCTTATAATAGGACTGCGGCACCTATGGAAGCAACTTAGTAAATTATTATACAATTGTTTTTAATAATTTTTAACAATTGACATACATTAATGTTCATCAAACACATTGGCGAGTTAAACACCGCCCAGCAACACTTTTAGTTTTGTATAGATTGATTTTTTCAAATTTTTTTTTCCCTAACATTTAGGTGCTAGCTAATAGATTTTAATAGGTAAATTCACAATACACTGGCAAGTTCAGGGTATTCCCTCAAAGGATCAGTAAATACCTGTGTTTCACATTTAGTATTTCCTGGTAAAGGCCTTAGTTTCCGGTATAAATATTTATAATTCCAACATGATATTTATGAAATGCCCATTTATTTGTAATTTAAAGTTAAATAAATGATCTTTTATTGATAAATCGATAATAACAGTAATATTCTGTTTTGGGAGGACACTCAGTATATATATCTTCGTGTACAAATATAAACATTTACATATGTGCATATATATGTATATGTATTCTGAGTATATATTACAAGCATTAGTGTCGAGTGAAACTAATCCTTTCTCTTTTTACGTCCTATTTAGCACCAAGAGATTCAATCTTGTAAATAAACGTCTCCACAAAAAGATAGCATATCTTTATTATTTTTATTATTTTCCCCTTCCTGACATAAGGAGGCTTTATCTGTATTTAACTGACCTATTCTATCCCTGTTGGGGATGTCATATTTTTCATTCCATGGAGCCGGCTCGAAATAGAAGTCAACCCTCCCCCTGGTAGGAGTCGAACCCTGCAGCTCCGAGGTCGAGAAGGCCTAATAGACCTAAACCTGGAATCCATCCGGCCAGAAATGGCTCCGTAGTATTGTTTGTGCATACAAAAAAAAAAAAATTAAATTACATATGAACTATATAGCTATCTATATAACTCAGAACATTGAAGAAATGGCTCCACAGTACTTTGTTCAAAGGTCAATTTCATTTGGATCGGTTAATATTTCCGAAAAATGAATCTTCACATTTCCACTCGAAGACTGCAAAAAAAAAGAACATTGAAAAAAATCTACTTGCAAAATAAAATTGGATTAATGGACGGGTAGCATTTAGATCAGGGCCGTTTGAGACCGAGGGAGTTAAGGCGTCACAACCTTAGATGCTTCATTTCTCATTCAGGGAGTTAACTTAAATTTCTGTGGTGGTCCTATGAAATGAAAACTTGACTCTTCACCATGTTTAGAACAGGGTGGTAAGCGCAAGAATAAGATGACACGATAATAATTTACGATTAAATTACTTATAATATTTGAAGTAATATCAAAACTTTACTTAAAAGTTGTGAATTTTATTACAGACAATGAAAAGCTCCCTTATTAACTATTGCTAGATACAATTATAAAATCCCACGAATTTAATTGGCTTTTATAATTATACTTGAAGTTAATAATATATAAACAGTTAGATAAATCTTCTTGGTTTCTGTGATTTGCTCATCTTTTTTTTGTTTTTGGACCAAAGCAATGCAGACTTAAACATTTGCAATATATTTTTTACTTCCTGCCTCTGTTGAGGTATGGAATATTGTAATGGGGACAATTATATCATGTGCAGTTTGAAAAGGATACACGCAAAACTGTTGGACCATGTAAATAAGTCTTGAGTTTTCATTAGGTTTAAAGAATAATAAAACCAAAGAATTTTGACACACTTGGTTGTATTATCGTTTGTATGTTTATATTTTTATCAACTATTTTTATATTTATATCCATCTCTTACATGTATATCTATGTCTCGTCATATTTATTACTTTTATTTAAATGTATTAATTTTCTCGTATGCTTGTATTTATACCCTTGGATATTACCTATCTTCTTACTGTACTTAACATTTTGACTATTTATCAATATACACTACAATTAGTTAAAATTGATCATATATTTGTTAAAGGAAAAAAAAAATATATTAAGTTAAGAGAGAAAATACGAAAATGTATTCAGAGATATAGGAAAATAATGGAGAAAAATAAATAATAATATAAATAAAAGATTAAAAAATGAAAATATTGAAAAAAAAAAAAGATAAATAAAAGAACTCATATATTACCACCATCTGTTTTAAAATGTTTATTCTAAAATAATTTTATTTTATATATTTTGAGTTTTAAAAAAACAATTGCCCTAGTTATAAATATATTGTATGTGTTTGGCAACACATTCCAGTTGGGGACCCAAATTCGTTTAATTAAGTGTTTCTTTCTTTAATAAAATAATTAATTAAAATTTATTATTATCTAATTATAATTGACAGTTATGTTATTCAATTTGTAAATTTACTACTCATATAATTTCAACAAGTTTAACTTAGATTTATACTTGTAATGTAAAAATATATTTCTCACAATTAAACATGATTATTTATACTAGTAGGTAAATTTATATCAGATGTATTTCAGTTTTTTCTCAGTGGTTATTTTGGAAAGGAAAATTTCTCCCTTTCTCTCTTCCCTTTCCCCTGTGGACTCACCCATGTAAATCTCAGTACCAAGATAATGGTGGATACCCCAGCCTATGTTATCATGTAACCTTAGATATGTCGTACTATTAGAATTTGCTCGATAGTTCAACACTCAACTACCTGCATGTCTGGTAACTGCCAAAGATAGTGAACTGTCACAAATGAAGTCACACCCACTTGTCTCAAATCTAAAATGCTTGTTAAATAAAGAAAGTAACTAACATCAGTACCCCAAACGCTTGTTCCTGAGTGGCAAGCTTGGTTGACGTTTGACTTGTGTTGGCTATTACCTTTGATTTACGAAATAAAAGTAACCGTAAATAATAATGAAGTTAATAATGATAATTCATAGAAATGGTACAAGATGGCCTATAACTTCGTTAATTTAATTAACCAGGCTTATAATGTATTTATAAATAAGCTAACTTCAGTTAAAAAGAAACTGCTCAATTTATAACATTTCGAACAATGTATTTAAGCCAAATTAATAATAATTTTAAACTTAAGTTAATTATTGATTATATAGCTTAGAGAAATACTTTCATTAATTCTGTATCTTGACCAAAGAAGGGCCTATTGTTAGGTGTATTAATGCCACTTGTTAATTTGAAAACGTGGTAGTAATAAATGAAATTTCATAGTCTTACTAGATTTCATGTTGGAGACTTTTTTAAAAGACCAAGGATAAATCTACAACAATATAAAAGACAGCTATAAAGTTGTTATAAAATGATACTGCTTGGCCACGAGCGCAAGCTTTTGCCCAAGTTTATTTATTCTTATTATTATTTTTAATCATTCACCATGTTGAACTGTTATCTCTTAAGTATACTCTCTCACCGTTGCAGTATTACTTTCACGCAGATATGTGTCACGTTATAGTATGGATATTTTTCTTCCAATATCGCTAATATCTAAATTGTTCTCTTAGCTGTGACCTACAGGTCACAATAGGATAACCTATGGGACTATAGAAAGTCAAAGAGGCTAATAATAAAGGAGCTAATGAGCGATTGAGAACTGGCTGGCTGAGCCCTCAAGTTGAACGGCCTCTCACCTGGCATCTCTGACCACTATCTATATCCACTCTGACCCAAATCCTAAGGCTACTTCAAGAATATTTTTACTTTCTCTCGGAGGAATATTATTTAGATAGAGTTTGTCTTGAGGGGATCTAAATGTTGTTAGCTATTTAAAGAATAGGATTGGACGTTGTGGTGTCAAACGGGGTAGAATGACCTTGATTCTGTTGGTCAGAATAGCTTGGAAGTTCGAAAGAATATAGCTATAACAAAAATAACCTTGTAGTCTCACACTTTTGACACTATATATAAGTTTATTACTCTCTATATATCAATGATGTAGTGTTCACATACTGATAGAGTGTAGTATACATTGTAAACTGAATTGTAGGTTATTGGACTAATGATACGATTTAACAAAGGTCTAATAGCCTGCCACAATTTAATAACCAATGTTAGCCGTGATGTTGTAAATAAGTTGATAGATCCTTGATAATGTCCGACATGGCCGAAACGTAGCAGTTGCAATATAATAAAAAGTGTGAGAATATACGAATATTTCTGTTATAAACAATAAATAAACCTGTCTCAAACAAGATATTTCATTATATATAAATCTAGCTACAGATATCCTTTAATTTTAAGAAAATTGATTTTTAGTTTGATGCTAAGGCTCATGAACAAAATGAAACATAGATAAAAGTTAACTATTTAAATTGATTAGTTAACTTTTAATTAATTAATCTACTTATTTTTTAACTCGATAATATTATTTCATATTGAATAATAATAATTCAATTTGCTGTAATAAGGGAATTAATGAGCATTATCCTTCGAAGTAACCATTCATACCATGTATGTAGACTAATTTAAGAGGAAAATGAAGAAGAATCAATTTAAACTGTAATAATAATAATAATAAAATTTAAAAAAAAAATATCATGTCTATATCAATTAATAAAAATATGAATCGATATCTTAGGTATTTTAAATAAAGATGAAAATAAAATAAACAGGTCTCATACACATTCGTACCTATATACAAGATTTAGATTTAGCCTTGGGAACCCCAACCAAGTTTTTCTGCTCTCATATGGAAGGTTAAGGGAGGACTGCAAGTGATCCCAGCGCTTCTCTCCCAGCCGTCCCACTGGTATTGAAAGCTAGTGGATTGAGATCGTGCAAAGGGTTTAAGCTGATGAATAATGTTCTGGTGAAAGATTGAAAATCTGGATGGAGTATTATTAAAAATAAAATATTTGCTTCTTTTACATACTTTCAAACTGTAAAAGTGTTTCTAGGAACTGTATAAAAATAAACATCCGATCAGACTCGAAAAATATTACATTAAATTCAAATGCAAACCATAAACAACAAAAATGTTTAAAGACTGAAATGGGAGATTATTTTTTGAAGTCAATTAAGTAATTAATATCGCCGAAATCGATAATAGTTATTAATGATATTCAAAACGTTCCTCCTCAACATTCTTAATATTAAAAGCCCTTCCTCACATGTCATGCTTGTTCCCTCAAACTATGGTATGCGTCCCATCCTATGTCCCCCCTCCCCTCCAATAGCCTTTCATAATTTTTCAGAAGCAGAATTTTTGTTTTGATTTTTATATTAAATAATTAAGTGTCACTTTCGCTCTACTACTTATTAATGAATTATCTCTCTGCAATTTATTTTAGCGTGTAATTATTTACATTCATATACTGTTCTCTCAATAATACTAAAATACTGTTTTGGGAGCATAATAAATAAAAGAATAATATACATGCAAACATGCACGATATAAACTCAATAAAGCTCTCTGTATTGCCTTACACTCTTACAATACGTCTTTAATTGTTACAAATGATTAATTGTACAAATAATTTAGGCATTTTTTCTCCTAAAGAACACTTACATGGTCAGTTGTAATGATAGTCACCAAAAGCCAGGCGGATTCAATCCTGAAAGTTTCTATTATAGAAAGTTTGTTTAGCCATTATTTTTACTTCAAACCTTGAATGATGGTATTTAAAAATTGTCTAGGTAATCCATCAGTATTATCCCTAATAAATCAATCTATCCATCTATTATTTTACTATCATTCCGACTGACCCAACGGGGTTTTTATTTAGCAACTTGTTATTAACTTTTTTTTTTCTTTTTTTTTTCTATTACATCAAGTACTTATATTATTTTTCTTCTTTTTTTCAGGTAAGAATCTTCTTTATTATCTGGTTTTTTGACATGTATTTCTTTTGAAGGTAAGTGTAATTTGAACATATATTAAGAATTTTGAATTTTTTTATATTTATTTCTGCTTAAGAGATACTTCTTATTCGTTCTTAACCTTCATTCTGACTTAAGCAAAGTCCATCTGAAATTGTATTTACTTGATAGTACAAGATTCCGATTAAAACAAAAGTCAATTATTCCTTCTCCTACGAAGATAAACGTTCTCTAATACAAATACAGATAACTACTTAAAGATACATAGCTATAACTCGAGTCCTAGCAGAGGTCTAATGGTTTCTAAGCAGTTTTTCATAAACCATAAATTTCGTCCGAAAAAATCAGCAGAAATCAGTAGAAATCAACATTTTATGAATTTATTTAGGAAGATATCTTGAAAACTACTACTCCTACGAAGATGAAAGTCATGAACTATTTTATAGTTATATAATCTATTTATCTTGCCTTATTGTTAAAATTAGAACCGTTACTTATCTGCTTTTCATCATCCTTTCCACTATCGTAACGATTATTAAACATTTTATAATTGCCTAGCTAGATAATATTTCAAATCTCAGGGAAATGAGTCCCACTGTTGCAGATCAGAACACCATACCAAAGCTATGACTATGGAACAACTAGGCTTTACCAAAACCAACAACCAACGGGCGTTGATGACCAGGCTGTTAACAAACTATTTTATAGCACATTAAATTAGCTTTAATTTGAGTAGACATATTTACATCTACAAATGTCTGTGATTCTTGGGATATAAATTTCACAAAATAAATGAACTAACACTACTACTTTTTCTGCATATTTTTATGAAATTCTCCTTTTTAAAAAAGTATATCTTGGGAACTATTGGACGTAAATAGCCCTTCTAAGGCTCGTACATTACCAACTTCACTCTTCTTTAAATTATGGCGAGATGTTATTAGTTGACCGTAGATTAATGTGAGTAGAAACTCTACTCGAGCAACTCTGATGAAGACCTGAAATTCAGACCGAAACGTTGGCACAAATAAATAAGTTTTTGTTTATTTTTTTAACCGTACCCCAACAATTTCCCCCTCACCTTTAAGTAATGTTCTATTAGGTTTTCTAGTGTTGATATTTTAAAAATATTGATCTTCAAATATAATTTTTTTTATTTCCCCTAAGTAGGGTTGGCAGACTCATCAATTTTTACTAGTAACTATACATTGTTTTTATTAAAGGAATACAAAATACATGTGGAATAACTATTTTTCTCTTTCTGAGCTCTTGGACTATGCCGGCAATTTGACATTAAGATACAAGTACCTTGTTTCGCTTTGGTTGAGAACCATTCTGAGAAAAGCGAAGTATACTTTGTACACTTTTAGAAATGGCCCTTTCTAAAGTGGAGTTATAAATTTAGAGGTATAGGGTTCTGTTATTTTCGACGTTTTTACACTCTAGCAATACCCACCCACCCCTGCTTTGGAAAGTTGGGTCTAAGCAGAAGTTGCTACAGAAGTGCGTCCACGTTTAACATTTTCAAGAAAGCTTCCTTGCTTTCATATAAGATTTTTTTTTAACTTCAAATCTTTACTCATACCTGCCAATTAAAAGATTTAATTATGTGACTATAACATTTCTCTGTTTTTACTTCGTTGAAAGTCCTGTTAACTTATAAAAACATATTTAATTATAAGTTTAATTAAATTATATGATTTTTTTCATAATATATCTTATGAAAACAAAAGAAAAACATTTATTTTTCATTAATTTTACATTAGTGATATATTCCTCATCTCAGAGTTTCGGCTCTTGTGTTTTCTCTATAAATGGAATCCGGAGGGTCTTTGGGAGACCGTAATTCGTAGTTAAATATACCTTCGAGTAATTTTTCGAATGCAAAGATCAAAATAATCCGATTAATTAATTGTAATACGAGAAAAGATCACTCAATGCGACAGATCTCTAGGGCATGACAGTTTTGTGCTACGATGGGTTGGGATACATACATGCAGAAAGCTAATGACAAAACATGCAGAGAATGAAAAGGAAAAATAATTTCCCCTAATTAATCCATTCATATTCTCAAATGTTCCTTGTAACACCAAACGAACGGTCTTATGCAATATATGTCTCCCTCAAAATTATTTATTTGATACTCAGACCTGTTTACAATGTTTGATCCTCTTAAATATATTATCGAAATTGAATAACTTTATTAAAGATTTTCAGTAAATAGTTTTGACCATCAGATTTTTCCAAATCGACATTCCTTCAACAGATTTTTTTTTTTGTATTTAAAAAGCTGTTTTTGTAGTTAACTCTACTTCCATTCAGCAGTGGTCTTACGTTTTGATTTAACGATCAGTCAATGTGTCTCTGAACTTTACATTAAGATTAATGATGCATTGCTCTGAACGTCAATCGCTTGTCATATTAGGGAGCCTTCACCTTAACCATATCCTATTACTTTAGGTTTATTACATAAATTCTAAGTATTACATATTACATATTTTTTTATGTTTAAAATATTTAGATTATTAAAAATAATAAAAGAATTTGGAGATTCGATTTCGAATATCGGAACTTTTTTTAAACAGCTTCAGATTTGGCATTGCGTCTGGTATATGTTTACACGATTACTGAGTGCCTAGTGTAATAAGAAACATAGAAATGATAATCTTTTTCTTTGCGTCATACAGTGCCTTAATAGCGTAAGGAAACGTCCAACTAGGACTGAGGCTGCTCTCGGTTCTTATGTTCCTGATATGTTGTTAGTGGAGATTCCAAGTTTGAAATCTTAGGTCTGCCTTGAGGTCTTTTACCGTCAGGGGCGTTATCCTTGGTGTTTAGTGGGTTTGCGTGATGTTACATCCTGACGACATGACCAAACCACTTTAGTTGGCGAGCCTCTAGTATCTTCTTCACCGAGAGTACTCCTAGTTCTTCTTCGATCCTCTCATTACTGATTAATTAATTTCTAGCTCGCAGCTCTATTTAAGAGTGCAGGTAACTACACCGACTAAAAGATATAATGTTTAACGTTTCCGATCACAGTATCAAAACTAAACTGAAAAAGTGAAAATCACTTGATCAACATGTACGTCTTTATTTTTTTAATATCAGATCAGCCTGGTGGGCCTTACATGGTTAATTTAGGAGGTACATTTTTTTTTTTTAACAATTGATTATGGGGGAGTACAGTCTCATACAATTACACTCCTAACTATATACAAAGTTACAAATAAAAATATAAAGATAAAATAATAATTCTTAATAAAAGTAAAGTAAGTAACAAAAAAAATGACAATTGACATGATTTAACAAAATAAATAATTGACTTTTAATGGGAAAAAAAGAAAGCTGATTTAAAAAAAAGATGATGAGAAAAAATAAAATAAAATTTTAGAGTGACAATGGAACTGATAAATATAGAACTTATAACAAGATATCGTACAGGAGCCTTGGCTTCAGTCTTCGCGTTGTGGTTGGGTTTCCCAAGTTGTAGGTCACTGCTCCTTTAACTGTAGGTAACTGGGAGTGGAACCTCATGAACATTTTTTGATGTAATTCTCTATTGTTTCCATTTGTAATTCCCGATGCAATTGGCTCTTTCTTACAAACCAAAGAGCATCCACTGCAATCCTTACCACTTTATTTAGAAAATAAATGGCCGGTCCAGCCATACTTCAGCAGTGGCCTGAGAATGGTTTTAAAAATAAAAATAGCTGTTTCTGATTCTTAACGCCGTAATATATAATTACATTATAAATAGTATTTGTGTTTTATTAGTGTTTAAATTTTTTTTTTTTCGTAACCTCCTTTATTATTAAATTTATACAATACATACATACAAATGCATAATAAAAATTGCAAATGTATACCAGCATACTACTGCCTTGAATTACCTTAGTATGCTTTATCTTTATTTATATAATTTTATTTGGATTTGGTTATGTGAGAAGAAAAATGTGTGTTTTTATTTGCGTTGTTATAATTAAGTAATAGAGGCTATTGCTAAGAGGTTGCCTAGCCCCGGACCGACTATCTTCGTTTTTTATGGGAGTTCCATCTAATTAGTGGCCATGATAGCGTCTAAGCAGCTCTGTCTGCCCTTATAATTTAGTAGTTTGGACATTTTTAGTGAGTTAACCGTCATTGGAGTTCGAAACCAGACCTTTTCTGTGTTTCGACTTTAATATGAGTTCCGGATAATTAGTGGTTCTAAGAAGCCTTGTCTGCATTTATTTCGGTATTATTTATTGGCATTTTGAGTGTGTTGACAGACATCGAAGTCCGAAACCAGATCTTATCTGCGTTTCGATTTGAATATAAATTGTTGTTTAGTCGGCTCGCCTAATACATTAAAATAATTAGACCCTGCCTGCCCTTAATAATTGTGAGTGTGGCCATCTTGACTCTGGATATTTGGACTATCGATGCTTACTATATTGGCTTGGCAAGGTCTCATACTAGGAAGATTATTTGATATTTCAGCGTGGCCTATTATTTAACGAATATCCTACGAACGCCGGGACTGTTGGTATTTTAAGTTTTGTATTAGTTTTTAATGTTGTGACAGATCTTTCATTTAGTAAACTATTGTTTCACACCATTATGGTAAATCTGAAATGTATTTCTGATGATTATTATGTCATTGTATTGAGAAGCAAACTGCTGTATCTTCAGCAAACAGGTGATTAAATGCTCAAGTTTAAATTAACTGAAACTTCTGTTTTTCTAAAGTTAAACTGATGAAGTAAGTGTAATCATTACTCGAACGTTTCATTACTTAGGTTAAGGAGATATTATATTTATTCTTTATTTTATAAATCTTGAACTATTGAAGGAACCCTAGTCGCAGAGCAAACAAGAACCGGACCGACAAAATTAGCTATAGTAGGCTTTAATAAGCTTGAAAATTGGAAAACGTTGGCAAAGATTCTAATTTATGTTAATGTATTTTCAATTAGACGGCTTTGAAAAATTTCTCCTGGCTATTTGACGAAATGTTCAAATGTGCAAAGTGCATACTAACATCGCTCCAGTATTCACAATGGGTGGGACCATTTTCGAATCCCTCGTTTGTTTTCTTGTTGTGCAGCCAGTTTTGCAATGTTGAAACATTTTAAGAGGTGTGAAATATATTCTAGCAACTGAAATTATATAATGTGTCAGAGATGTTCAAAATAACCCTGGAGATTTTGTCCCATTTGCCTTCTTGTTTCCTTATTGCCTGTAATATGTAAAAAAATAATGCACCTACATGAACTCAAGTATGAAAAAAATAACTTTTCTCTTTGGACATTGTGAGTGCTTTTTAGGTAACTCACAGTTCCTTTCGATCAAAAGGCTAGAACTTTCACTAAAAATCGATAGTAAAAAAACATCATCATTCGACCTCCTTTTCTCTTTCTGTCTTGCAGTTTGACCTCGTGGGAATTTCTCCCGTCTGCAGTTTGAGTACGAGGTAATCGTGTGATGTTTACATTTTTGTATTAAATGAATTATTAATAACAAACACAATTTTGATCCAAATAGACTCTCAACTTTTATTTTCAGAAAATACAAGTTGAGAGTATTGTATGACTTACAGGAGAGCATGTATGTTTTATGAGTTGAATTTTATACGTTTTATTTTAGGTTTTACTTTTAATTAGTTTGTGTCTATAGTTTTATTATTTTAAGTACAAAATAATTATAAAAATAATTTTTTTTTAGAATAAATTTTTAAGGGGTATTATGTCTAATATCACAAGTATTGGTTTGTTCTTAAATAATATTATGAGAACTTTAATTGTATTATTGTATTTGTATTTTCCCCCTATTATTCGTATTGCCTCAGTGTATATCGGTTTGTTAGAAATAATGCATAATAATATTTTAGGGCAGTGTTATTTTCTATTGTTTGAAAAAAAATATATGTATAAATTATAATATAATAAATGTATAAAATATTTATTTAATATTTTTCAAATGAATAATTATATTTAATTCTAATTTATATATATTATCTATATAAATATCAAGATATTTGTATAGCTTTTCTTGCATTTTATTGTGGTTTTCTGTTCTCTTCGTCATGCTAAAAAGGGCTAATTGGGTATGTAACGTCACTAATTATAAATCCGTATGGATAAATTTATTTACATTGAAATTTAAAATTAGCTCCATTAAATTTGTAACTACAATCCAAATACGATGTTCATACAATTTTTTTTTTATGACGGTTGTAATAAGATATATTTTTATATTTGTTTCTGTTATTAAAAGATTTGAGGATACTGGCCTTTAAACGAGGTTGAAAATAGGCAGGGAATTCTGGCAGTTATTCCAGAGAAGTCGGGAGCTACGAACAGCTAATCGATTTTAGTGATAAATGGCGTGTAGACCAAGTGTAACTTCACTATCGATTACACTTATCGATGTGGCTAATCGAAAACCGTCCATGAGCAGGGTTGAGGTCAAGCAGAACATTCAAGATTAATAAATAAACATTCCATGATACAATTCAAATTTAGTTTTATAACCTCTTTACAATCGAGATGATTAGGATAAAATAATATTTAGGATGTACCCTTTGTTTAATCTTTAATTAGTTCATTATTTAAGTTGTTAGTGGATCCAGAGGGATGATAAGCCTCTTTCCAAGGGGAAAAAGACAATTTAATTTTTAGAATGATTTTATATTTTATATCTGAAAATCAGACAACAGTCATAGTCCATATTTCGCTTGAATACAATAATTCCTTAGGAGCATTATTCTTCCCAAAGGTTCATGTTGGTTATAGTATGGCACCAGAGAAAAATTTGTTTTCTTCTAAAAAGTACGAGTAATTAATAATTAGAAAATGTTCATATATTTACATATAAATGTTATTGTTTTAAATAACACTCCATTACGTTCAAGAGGAACGAGGATCTAAATATTTTCTTAGCCAGACTTAATGCTGAGATATAACAAAGAGAAGAGACATGACAGGAGGAATGGACTATGGAGGTGGGGGAACAGTATGGGCAACCGTCCAAGTCACGGAGGGAACCAACACACTCTAGAAATAATTACTGGAACTGGAGATAGCTGGAACAAATCTGTTAACGCTATTGCAAAAGTGATATTTGCCTTGAGTATGACTATTATATACTGATGTATATATTATAAAATATTAACAGATTTAATGATAATAGCAAATTCGCTCATTAAAGCAAATAGGAAATTTAAATAATGACAATAAAGAGAATTTCCTTTTAGTTTAGTTTTTAATTTTTCAATAGGAAATACCACACTCCCTATGTAATTCATTACCCAAAGATATCTCCTACCTGAAAATTATATAATTTCTTTAAAACAATGATTTAGGAATGTAGCTCAATATACTTCTTTTTTTTTTTTTTATGCTAGTAGAAAATGTTCGTAGGTAATATAAATCTGGCTATAACTATGGGATTTCGAGAGCGGGATGAGTATAGAAGATTTCCTGCTATCAATTTTAGTGTTAGGATCTAGAGACATTATGACGTCGCACATCAATTACAACTTGTTAAAGGTGAATGTTTGAAAGGTAACATAAGAAAGGCTTTTTCGGGGAGAGGGGTTCGTATCACTCCATTAGATCCGTCTGTGCACTAGATTATAAATATACGTTACCGATTATAAATATAAAATAATATAAAAACTTGATATACAATGAAAATTCATTCCTAAGTTGTACGTTGGAGGATCGAGTACTGATTATTTAATATTATCAACACCGTGTAATAACTGATGAACAATTCATGATCTTTAGTTTAACATGTTAAATGGAAAAACTTATGTTAAATGGAGAAATATTTCCTTCTTTTGCCATGTTAAAACGATATAACATGAAACAAGGTTGAGAGTCTGTTACTAGGTCTGTTAAATGGGGAATGTCACGCAACTGACCAGCTCAGCTCGTCACCATTTTATTTGTTGTGTTAGTCGACTTGCTTGTAGTTTGTGTTTTTATTGTCTTAGTATTGTTTTGGATGTTATTATAACTATAAAGCAATGGATGACAATAATAATAATGTAATGACAGTTGACAATTAGCTCATCTTGATTCTCTTCCTCACAAGTTAAATATCAACAAGACACTCAGTGGCCAAACTTTTACACAACTTCCACTTATCACTTGATTTAGGCATGTTGTAATAAATTAAAAGTAAATAATAAAAATAACTTAGAAGTAAACGATAATATGAAGTTTTGGAAGGAAAGGTTGAAAATAAGTTGCTCAGAAAATCCACTACGAGCTCTAATGCATTTAACATGACTTTAAATAGATCTGTTCACAATGCTATACTTATAACATTTAACATAGTAAAACATTGTACGTTTAACGCAACATCATGAATACGCCTTGTATTTCCCAAATCATTTCACAATTCATTGCTACCTTCAAAAAGTTCCTAATATCAGTGATTCAATGTCTTTTTTCGTTAATGTTTTCTTTTTTCTTTTGCAGCAATGGAAAACCGGTTGCATTGCAAGGCTTTTCAGGGCTAAAAAAGATACAAAAACTTAAATAAGTTAAAAAAAAATAAGAAAATAGATAACAAAATTAAAATTTAACAAATTAACACCTTTGTTAAATTTTATTTTCGTTATCAATTTTCTTACTTATTTACCTCATCTTAAGGTTAGTATATTTTTTAGCTCTGGCAAATCCTTGCGAAGTGGTGCATAGAACACTTTCTTGTATCTTCAAGTCATGAATTGAACTATTGTCTAAAGTTATGTAAAAGTAGTTTATATTATTTATTCTATAGTGAAATGATCTTTTTATTTACTCAACAAACTTTTGTAGTCTTTTCTCTTTTAGTCCACTCCTACCATTCCTCCGGAGTCTAGATCAGGAGATTTTGAACTTTCTGAGCCTACTTCGACAAATAGGAGTCTTCCTAGAAGATGGGTCCCTTTGAAAATCCTATTGATCCATGGCAGGTGTTTGGAATTCTATAGACCTTCGACTTCTGCAACAGCTGCTACTTTAGTAGCTCTGTAGCAACCTTATTGCCTCTTTCTAAAGTGAATATTATCTGAAAATCTCCCCAGACTTCGTATATAT
>NW_027112074.1:1844145-1857121 GCF_000696795.3 Halyomorpha halys | reverse complement strand
ATAGTTGATTTTGGTTATACGGTTCACCTACTTAAATTTTAATACAATGGTATAATGTTTTAATGGATTCTGATAATAAATTACATTTTAATTCATAAATTACATCCAATGTTTGGTTATGACCCGTTCTGAAGTCTTATATCGCCAAAAGCCGTTAGTTTTTAGTTCAACGGAAAAGTTGTTTTTTTTTAGTTAGACTCTGTTACTAGGCCTGTTAAATGGAGAATAAAGAAGATATGTTTTGGTAGCTTATAAAGCAATGAATGACAATAATAATACTAATAATAATGTAATGTCATTTGTCAATTAGCTCATCTTGATTCTCTTCCTCACGAGTTAGAAGATCAACAAGACATTCAGTAGCCAAACTTTTATACAACTTCCACTTTTCACTCAATTTAAGGATCTTGTAATAAATTACTTTATAGAATTACTTATTCTTGAAAACTTGAAGAAGTAAATAATAATATGAAGTTTTGGAAGGAAAGGTTATAAAACAAGTTGCTCGAGAAATCCGCTTGGAGCTCTTTAAATGCATTTAACATTTAACTTGACTATAAATAAGGCTTCTCACAATCCTATACTTATAACATTTAACATGGTAAAACATTTTACATTTAACACAACATCATGAATCATAATTTCTTTGATGTCAAAATATAATTTGGATTATTTTACCTATTATTATAGTTTAAAATTATCTTTATTCGAATTTAATTTATATATTTATTAATATTAAGTTCCTTACACACACTTTGTCATTAAGCTCCTTTTATTAAGAGTTTGCAGTCTCCGAAATGTTTATAAACTGCAAGCTCTTTTCTGTCTGCATAATGCCTGAATCGGGGTAACGTTAATTGGTTCTGTATTAACTGAAATTTGAGAAGCTGAGGGTTTTGGAATTTTCCAGTTATATTGAACTTTTGTGACCACTAGTTGTTCCTGCCAACTGCCATTAAGCTTACTGTGGGATAAGGGATGGTTGGGCCCTATGCGGGTGTGCAGCTGTTTCGCAGAACCGTATGTTCACTAGGGGAGGTTTACAATAACCAACCTTTTCGGCATCTTCACTGAATAGTTCGACTAGAAATACAAAATATCTATAATTTGAGGGCTTTGTTTCATTATTGCGTATTTTTTCTATCGAATCTAGATGAAAATTTTGCTACAGTACCCGCCAATTCGAACAATTTGTACTTCGGTACATTTGTTGAATAAAAGTTTTAAAAAATCTTCTTATCTATTTCATAGTTTCTAGCAAGCCTGGAAAATGTGTAAAAGTCTGGGAATTTGATTTTAAAATACACGGAATTCACACTCAAATTTCTAGCTAAGAGAAGCAGGAGAATCTGTTGTTGGTAATAAAAGTAATTTATGGCATGTCTACGTCCACGAAGTGTTCACATATCCACGTGAAAGACAATTTGCTCTGGTTAAAACGCATTTTGTTTCTGGGATGTCGACAAATTTTTATTACTTCCCCGTAATTACTAAATAAAAAAAAATAACTAAATAAAGTTTGTTTTGGTCTAAGCAATATCTAATATCTAATATTTTTGACTTTAAGCTACATTACTGCAATTTTAGCTATGGTTACTGGTAACTCCCAAACTACGTACAATACAATAGGTAACTCCAAAACTACGCACTAAACAATAGGTAACTTCAAAACTACGCACTACAATAGATAACTCCAATATATATATTGTTTTAATTACTTAATTTGTTTTGTGCGATAAAATTTGCTACAATATGAATTTTAAATGTGCTCTACACAAGTATTACTATCCAAGATAACACCAAAAATTGGTATGTATCTCCATCATTTAAAAAATCTTCGGAACTGTTTTTAATTTTTCGAAATATCATCAACAGTATTCGTTTTAAAAGAATAAACATGTGGAACGAATTTGAAGTAAATTTAATTAGCTTATATTTTAGCCCCGGATAGAATGTTTAATGATCACTCTATGATTATCTTGAACAGATAACCAAAATAAAAAAATTATTGACAATTTTTATTTTTGTTTGATTTTTAAATTATGCATATTTTTCAACTTAGTTTCCTTACTTTTTTTTTACTTCTTACTACAAAGATTCATTACTGAAAACCACATACACCAAACTATTCATTCCATTGGTTGTCTGAAAATTATCGGATGATTTTTTCTTCTAAACACTTTTTAAAATATTTAAATAGGCCATTATTTCAATGCCACCTATAAAAGAAACTAGTATTATCTTAGGAGTTTTTATTTAATTTTTTTTTTTTTATCGCGTTATATCATTTCTAATATTCGCATGAGTTCAAGGTTACGCGATAATAGATTTTTGACTAAATGTTTTAGCATACGTAGGCAATAGTTTTGTTGAATAATCGTAACTTATAAGTTTTCGAGGCAGAATAACGGCCAATTTCGTCACCAAATAAAATTTAAATATCATAAATTTGCCATTGCACCAGAAAACAAAAGTAAAGTAAGAAAGCTAGAAATAGGTAAGACAAGAATAAAAATAATTGAATATCAAGCATTTACAAAGTCAGTGTTGTAACCAATTCGCATGATTTTATTACAATTGTATTTGTTGATTGTATGGAATTGTGCGACATGATGGACTTTCTGCACTGAAGTATCCTTTAATAATAGTCCACTTATCCCTGTCGAACAGGCCCGCTACCTTGGCGTCATTATCTGTGGCGACAACAACAACGACAACTCTTGTAGAGTCGAGGCCTCCCACAACTTCGTTCGTCAGTCCTCTCCAATGATTACCGCTGCTCTGCAATTGTGGATTCCCAAGACAGACATGGCATCCGCTGCCACTCCATCAATCCATCGCAGCCGGTGTCTTCCTACTCTCCTTGTCCCATTCATCCTTTCGTCATCTTAAACGACGAAATCTTTTCGGGTCATTCTTAATACATGGCCTTCCCTCCGAAGCCGTCCCACTTTGATCATCCTAACAATAGGCCCTTTCCTGTAGAGGCTGGCCAGTTCAGCATTTGTTCTCATCCTCCAGATCCAATCAGCACAAACCGGGCCATAAATTTTCCTCAATATTCTCCTATTGAACCTTAGGAGAAGGGCTTCCTGTGGCCTGGGTAACGTCTAGCCTTCGGAGGCATAAGTGAGAACTGGTCTCACCAGATATACGGATCTTATACAGCTGTATCTTGGTGTTTTAGGAATGTTATTGAAGTTCTAAAAATGTGTAGATTCACCTCGAGTCTGTGTCATGCTATTGTACTATAATTTTCATCGCATTTTACATTGTATTTTTTAGTCTATAATTTCAATTTTTTTTTTAATTTTACAATGATTTTATTTGTTATGATTTCTGTTGTAAATTTTATTGTTATTTATTACTGTTTTAGTTATTTATATTTTATCAATTCAACTTAAACTTTCATGTTCTTTAAATTTATTTTGTCCTGTTTTATGTCAGTTTCGCGTTGGTTTTTAATGCTTAGTTCCTATTTTGAATATATTTTTGACCTTAACCTGTACCTTCATTTCTTCCAAATATTTTTAATTTAACATTTAACTTAGAAGCTTAATGATCTTGATTTCTCTATGATTGTTATATTATAATTATATTTTGACAGTACTAATTATCATGTTAACAAATACGATAACAAACCAGACAGAGGTGAGACGGCTGTAATATTAATGACTGCCTGGCTGAGTCAGGAGCCGGACATAAATTTATTTCGCTGAGGGAGTTGCTTCAGAGATGGTCGCAATGCGGCGAAACTTCTCATTCCGCTCGGTATTCACTTAGTGCTTTGCTTACTTCGCTATCTTCATCGTAAAGCTTTTTAACAATTTAAAAACTACTTCACCTTTAAACTTTAAAAAATTTATATTAGCATATTATAAGTTGTATACTATTTTTTTTATTCTCATTAACAGTAAGAATATGATATAACTTTTATCATCGCTTTTAAACAAACAAAATTAAATATTTAAATTAAGACAAAACATTTCTTCCGTTTCAAAACTGTATTAAGCACGAGTATTTATTTCTATCTATCTATTTATTTATTTCACATAAAAATCTAATGCGGAGCTCATCCCAGAACTTTCACTTACCACCCAAGAGGGAAAAAAATTCAAAAGAATAATTTTTTTATTTTTCACTTGCTATAAAATTCGTATTCTAATATTTCTCGAGGTACGCATAACGAATATCAACTATGTTTCAGCTAAGAATACAAAAATGTAACAATATAACTATGTGCATCTTCGCCTGTCTCTGATTTTCCCATCTCTAAACTACTGTCTGTATTTCTCCTTTATTTAATTATCATGTTCATATTTATTACTGTTTAATGTAAAGTGGTTATGTATTTCAAATGAGCAAAATTAAAAGTACTTTAGAGGAAAGTTTTTTTAAAAACTTGCTATTTAAGCTCTGTTAAACTATTTCCGTAAAAACAAGACCTTTTAGGTTTTAAAGACCACTAATTATACGCTGATTTACCGGGTTTATTCATTTTCAGATTCGTTTTTGAGAAAATTCTAAGTGTTAAAGCGATTCATTGAAGTGGCACTTTAATTTAAACACAAAAATTTTAATCAAGTTTCATGTTTTGTTTTTTTATCTTTATCTTACACTTCGATTTTATTTGCAAAATAACACTTTTTCCCACTGTGATTACAGTTGCTTCATAACCATATAAATACTGCCAGATATCATACTATACTTATTTTAACAGTACTATCATGACAGTAAATGTTATTATAACTATTAAACAGTCCAACCGTTGCAGTAGACAAATTTTGCTGTGGCTGTTGAGTGTTACCGTGTAGGCTTTCTTTATCATGACAGTAGATTTCACTGAAACTACAAGCAGTATTAACAACTACCCTGGACCAAGTGTGAAAGTACTGCAATGACAACTATAACACCATGGCACTGACCACTGACCAATTAATTCCAAAAATTTTTTTTTTTGTTTGTTAAAAATAAAAATTAAACAAAAATTTATTTAATGCTGATCAATACTTTTCGTTAACTTTAAAAAAATGTTTCTAACTAGTTATTCATTAATTTTTTTTTAAATTATTTATTTATTGTAATTTACAACTGTACAAAATAATACAATAAGTAAATACTTCATTAATTTAAAAAATAAAAATTAAGCAGCAACTGATATTTTGATGTATATTGAAAACTATTAATTAACTCTTTTACATCCTGCAAAAAAAAAAAAAAAAATATATATATTAAAAAAAACCTTTATCTACAAGATATATTAGATGGGCACATTTTTCGTGAGGCGGGCACAGGTTTGAAAACGTCTGTTATAAATAAATGTCAAAGTGAATATGTATATGTAATACTTCAATTACTGAGTACGACCAATATATTTACACTCGGCAGTGATAACAATCGGTTGATTTCAAATCAGAACAAATAACACAGGATGACCTTTTGCCTTTCAGATTGTTAATACAATATATTAATCACAGAGCTATCTTTATTAGCCCAATATGTGGAAACGGGAAGTTGATGTTTTAATCAAAGGCTTTCAGAGGGTTGGTAATTGCTAAGTGGCCCGTATATACCAAATGCCATTACAGATTAAATATAGCTTATTGAACCACATATGTGTACTCCTATTAGTTTTTTTGAATATATCATACATTTCTTTAGGGTCTCTTTTTATATTATTAATATTAAATAGAGACAAATGAATACCCTATATAAATTTTTATATAGTATGTATTATGTCACCGTCATTAAGAGAGGTAGACTACGGTGGACGGGACTTCTGGCTGGAGAGCATCAGCAAGCTAAGAGATTACTGGCGTCCTTGCTACCTCGGGGATTGGAGCGCCAGTTAAGAAGATGTATTATTATGTATTATGTATAAACTGTATGCATTCTACTATATTAAATGTATTATGTTATAGTATAGAATAAGTGTGGGTATATATAAATACATATTTAAGTTAAATGGTTATTGGTATACAAGTGCAAGGTTATTGGACATTAAAGTTCAAAAAGTGTTTAATTCAGATATTCCCTGGTGTTCATTGTGGGGTTGATGACACACACAAAACTATTGAGGTTTTCGATAATGCATATTCTGTTTCATTTCTCTCATTCTTTACTCCTCTGCCTGGGCGCGGTGAAGAATCACTCACTCATTCTGAATTGTTGATCTCAGCCAGAAATATGTGTTCTAAGGTGGGACTGTTTCATGGTGTTTGCCTGTAGATGGCAGCATCTTGAAGTCCTATTCAAAATGTGTTAGGGGTCTTCCTCAAACAAAAAGGTTATTAAACCCATATTTGAACTCTTTTTTTTTTCTTTTTGTATAGAGTGTTTGCCAAGTAAAGATCGCTTTCGCCAGTCACAAGTCACTACAATCGGACACAATTGTACACAACAAGACTTGGTTGATAGGTGGTAGTACTAGCGACTATTGATACATGCGCGACAGCTAACTGCTTGGCAGTAAATTCTCGTGTATGTAACCTAATAAAACTAATTTACAAACATTTTAAAGACGGTTTGTACCCATTTCAGTTGTTAAGTTCCTTATTGTATGTTTTCCTTTCACATAGAAACGGAGCGTGACCAATTAACCATTACTTTATTTAATTTTCTTTTAATCGCATTATTAATTAAAAAATTAAACAGATACATAGAATGTAAAGTTAAAGGGACCTCTACAGGGTGAGGTGGAATGATAATAAAACTTAAAGCGAGGACTTCGTTTATAACGCGCATTTCACTTGTTTCTGTCAGGCATATTTAAAAATAATGGCCAAATAAGTTTTCTGTTGTATGTAATCGAAAGAGTAGGGGCATTTATGTTTCAATTAAGTCACATCAGGCTATTGAATAAAGAATATTAGAAGTAAACTAATGACTGAATACAACAAACAACTGTCACCGTTGATAAACAACAAGCAGGGGAAGTACTGGTTATAAATTATATGTAAGGATGATCATACGAGGTCATAATGGTCCATTTTCACGTGACAGGTATCTGTTGCCTGATCATCATCATGATCATCATCATATTGTCTTGCAAGTAATATGATGACGGTGAGACAGTGTTAAAACGCTATTGGTGAACCTAACCTCACTGATACTTCAGCTTTGTAAATGGAAGTTAAAACTGATTATTAACAGAATACAACATTCTTTGCCGTAAATAATAAAAAATTAAAATTTATAAGTGATTTATTAGGTTGGTGTTTTGAGGTTTTTATAAGTCATACCACCAACTCCTACAAATCCTGATAGTACGATAGTATTGTTACTGCAGCTAATATAGTTTAACGATATGTAATAGTTTACTCATTTTATATATATGTTTGTTGTAACTCTTGAATAAGGCCTTTAGACTCCTAATCTTCCCACATCGTCCACAATAGTTTTTGTATAACGAGAAACTCTAAAAGATTTTATATATATGTGTGTATCTCTGAAACATCTCAGGTTAAAGAGAGTTCAGGGTAGGTTCAGGGTTGAAAACTGCAGCGGGGAGCATGATTGCGTTAGAGCGGTGAACTTTCACGACTCGTTACAAGAGAGCGCGGCCGCATGAAAACAAATATTCGATGGAGAGAGGTGGAAATAATAAGCTCACTTTCACCGCCATATTGCTTCCTGTCGTTCGATAGGTGAGGCCAATTTTCGGTACAATATGTCATTATCAAAAGGTCTTCCTTCTTGTTAAGTGAGCATTAATATAAACTACCTTATGTAGCGTTAGATTACTATTTCAAAAAATAATGCAGTTAGTGTAATATTAAAAAAGAAAATCGTACGCCGGAATTTCAATTACCAAAATATTTCGTGTTCAATTTAAACTTTACCGATTAGATCAATCCTGATGCAAATCTGTCCAAACTTTCGTGAATTCTTTAAAATGTAATAACAATAAATATGTATAATATAATAAGTATGTATAAGATTTTAATGTGATTAAGAGTCAAAACATGTGTACATAAACATACGATCGCTATGTGTATACATTGCCAATAAACAATTATTTAGTCCTGATGAACTCTAGAAAGTAGGCAAAACGTTGATTACCGTTTTTTCACTTCAAACAAAATCATTAACAAACAAACTCAACAACAACAAACTCAAACAAAATCATCCTTTAAAGCTTGGAAATAAAAACAATGCCTTTATTAAAAATTTAATTTGATAAATGAAGGTTTTAAAAAATACATTTAATAGTATCGGTTATTTTAATTCGTCATACTCATATTTTTCGGCAATACTTTCGTAATTTGGATGCATCTTTATTGATCAAAAACAAATGTTTGACGATTGTGTCCATAATGTATTTTATCATATAAATATATAATATATAAATATCATACATAAGGATGAGATTTTAATGTTTCTAAGAACATAAAAATGTGATATTTTAACAATTTTAGCCTTTTTCAGAGTATTTATTTATATTTAGGTATTATAGATTTTTTTATTTTATACATAGATATTTCAGTCCATATTTATCATTTTATTTTATAATTTTTTAAATCTTACACCGTCTTTTAAATTGTTTTCTCTTATATGTACATATTGTAGTCCACATTTCCCTTTTCACTGAGTACTTTTTTCAAAACGATATTTTCTGTAAATTAAAAAAATAAATAATTTCATCAATACTACATTAAATAAAGTTCTAAATTATTTTCCTGGAAGACTAAAATTATAATATAATCTTATTAAAATTTATGAGCTTAGTCCCAGAGATTTTATTGCTATTGAGCACCATACGTACCTACTATGTCTAGGGCAAGGAACAAACTTTTGATGAATACATATCGATTTGGTAACACAATCGTATACAATTTATTAATTTTTTTAAATCATCATCTCGCATACAAATGTAACGATGAGAATAGCGAATTTAAATAACCATTACTTTCAAATATTTTTTTTAAAAACTTATTTTAACATTGTTTAAATAAAATAAATTTTATCCAATTCCAGTCTCAAAAAAAAATTATATTTCTATATGATTCCAACGTTTCGGCCTCAAGGACAATCTTAAGTACAATTTTGGAACCGCGTTAATTTTTAAAAATTTCATGCAGGATATTCTGCCGAAACGTCGGACTTATTAAGAAATATAAATTGTTTTGAGACTAAAGTTAAAAAAAATTTGTAAAAAGTGTAAACGATATGTAAATATTTTAACATGATACAAACTTGATAATATTATGTTTACTTTCAGTTTTTTTTAAAGTTGCATATTAAGTTTTTTTTTTATTACATATTATATGCATATTCTGACTTTTTTTATTCCATAAACCTTTCGTCCCTAATAATAATCTATATGAATGTATATAGGATTCCTAAACCAGGATACTGTACAGGATCTATACTACTTCTTGATATAGAGTCTCTAACCAGAGTAAGATGGATATAGCGGTTGTGAGAGAGGAATCCCCAAGGCAGTGTAGGGGAGGGAGTGGTGGGAATTCTTGTCTCTTGCTGCGGTTCTGAACAGCATTACAGTCGTATCAATTGATTGTCAGTGATGTTATACCTCTTTGCCTAACGACTCTTGTATACATTATAAAGCTTATTTATTTTATTGGCATTTTATTAAAATTCTTTTTACATTTACTGATATATTCCTAACAATTCATAACTAGTAAGTAATGCCCTTCACCAGACAGGAGGTAAAGCAGCCCAGATCAATACCTTTCCCCTACCTGTTTAAAGTGTATTGCAGGTATATGAAATTGATGATATACTTTATAGAAAAATCATTTCATATTATTTTTTTGAATTCTTACATTTTTTATTATAGGTATTAGTTTGTAGATGTGGATGGAAGCTTAGGAAAATCATAATACAATCATAACTCAATAAGTTGAAGTTGAATGGAGGTCGATTTTACTTTGAGCGTATATTTTTACTAAAAATTGATTTCCACTATCCGTTATCGTAAATGAAAAATCATAATAAAATGAAATCACAGAGCCTTCTCACCCTCCAAATTCGACTTTACTGAGTCTGAGAATTCGTCCCATCGAAATTTTCATTTCCAGGAATACGTTTTGGTATTCGATTTAAACGCTTAATATCAACATAAAATGTATCGAAGAACTAGTTTGATTTCGAAATATTGAAGTTTTAACTATAAAAGTAACTTTTTAACTAATAATTCAAATTACCTATTACAAAAAATTAACAAACGTATTCACACGCTTGTGTGTTACAGAAAAACAAACATGGCGGCCATAACCTTGATTTACATTATTTCCATTATAAAAAGGAAATAATAGGAACGTAAATATCGACAAAGCAGGTGGTAGATAATAACAATTCCTAGAAATAATGGTAATAATCTTTATTTATACTGGGGACTGCTCCCTTTAAAATTATATTACAGGCGTCAAAATTAAAGAGTAAAGTATAAAATCAAAATGAAATTATAAACCATCATAAAATATAATTAAAATAAATATACTTGAAACATAATATATAAAATGAAACCATATATCATATCATAAAACATAAGGTAACTAACTTTTTATAAAAAAAAAATTAAATATAAGTAAACAAAAAAAAATTAACAAAAAGGTGCAATTACTGTTAATATACCTATTAACAAGTTCAAATGAAAATCATAAACTTTAAATATAGAAAATAAATAAATCAACAATTGATAGAATTTCAAAATATACAATCTTAGAGTTAATTCTAGATTATTGCGGAAACATATTAATTAATTAAAACATAAAGAGCTCAAACATTTATATATTGGCAGTTTTAAATCAATACTACTAACTACAAACGTATGATTTTTTTATACACATAAAACCAAAAAAAATTCAGTTGTAAACCGTAATGCGTTTTAGTATTAATATTGAATTTTCCCTTTTTCCGATTCTTGTGATTCTAGTGTTACGTAATTGTGTTTACGCTGTTATTTTCCACTTGAGGGAAAATGGAACGGAAATAATCGGAAATAAGTCTAAATAATGAAGTCGATATAATGAAGTACTTTTGCAATGTCGATACCGGGGACCTGACTCCACTCCAAATGAAGTCTATTTCTCTAGCCCAATGTTATTTCTTTTTTATTTAAAATATGATTACTTCTTGTCTTTATGTCGATTTTTCAATTGTATAAATAATAAATTAAACCTTTTCTTTAGGCGTGCTAATAGTATTAATATTTACAACGAAACATAAAATAATAATTTTAAAATGTGTGATGACATTATTGTTTGATGGCTTTATTTGTTTTACAATGGAGGATCATTCTATAAAAAGTTGGTATATATACTTAAAATAAATGATTTCTTTTTGTTGGACTAATTCAAATTCTATTTATAAGAATGATTTGGTTTCTTTTAAAAACTAAATTTTCTCTCAGTATATTACATATCATCGGTACAAACCAAAATGGCATATCTTCAAATGTTATTATCTTGCTTTGGAACGTGGCTTTCTCTTCTCTTACTAAATAGTTAACTAAACTAAACCAAAATGCAAAATGATCTATTGAGGTAGTAGGTAACTTCTTTTTTTTTTATTTATTTATTTAATGTGATTTACAACTGTACAAATAATAAATACAATAAGTAAATATTTGTATGTTTCATATACACTTGAAAATCTTGGGAAGGAACCACCCATTGGTAGTACTTAAAACATTAATATTAGAAGGTCCCGTGGCCATCTTCTTTTCAGACGCCTCGGAGGATTATCAGGGATTGTTATGGATGAAAGATTAATAATTAATGGGTTAGGATGGTTAAGGAGTTTGGAATGAAAAAAAAAAATAAAATAATTCAGTTGGTTTTAAATTTTCCCTAAAACCTATTAGACGGTGGGCTGTTCTTAAAAAATGTTTGTTGTAATTACAGCGTTTATATAATTATATATTTATATAGCGTTATATTAAGGCTTTAAAAAAAAGAATCCAGTCAAAATAAATTTGGTCTATTATTTTAATTTTTTTTTCATAACTCTTAAGCATATTAATAATAAATTATTGAGTAAAAATTTACTTTTTTTTATGTTTTAAAAAATTAGTTAACCTGTTTTAAGTAATGTAGTGTTCTCTATTATTTTAAATGAACTGCACTTGACTCATATATGCCTCGTGTAGAAAGTGTTACACTGAATATGCTTGCCTGAATGCAAACTTACTCTATGCAAGGGCCTGATGGATTGCTTGGAGTCATGGAGTGCTTTCATGGCTTGAAGTCATGAGTCTTTTCATCGAATCAACCTTGCTCAAAGGATGATTGAGTCAGGATTTCACTGTCGAAATGTTCAACATTAAAAATTAAAAAAAAATTAAGCGGGTCGGAATTCATCTCCACTATTAAACCTGCATTAAATCCATCAATAATACTATATATTTAGGTGTATGATCAGGTAAATAATGAAACATTCCTCAGTAGCTTTAAAATAATGTTACATTCTGCTAACCTAGGACGTATTAGGTTTTTATACTACGTAACTAGGTTCTTTTTCCAACTTTTAAAAACTTTATTATATAACTAGTTAATGTTTCAATGATTTTTTAATTGAATTATAAATCTCCCTGATTAGATAAAAAAACGAAGAGGCCGTGACAAAAGAAATGTTTTCAAGTACTTGTAATTACTTTATCGTTTTTTAATCGATTTTTAAATACGAAGACCTTGAGTTTTTTAAATCTTCTATTTTAAAAGTTTAATAATTCTTTCAGATAAATTATGTTAAAGGGGCTTACATATTTTTGAAATATATATAAATAATCGGTCGGGATTTGCCCTTATCTTCACTTGAGTTTTTTAGACATTGGTAGTAGGAGTATCTTCTCCATCCTTCACTTCATAAGTCCGGAGGTTTATATCTTACATTTAAGATATAAATACATATAAATGTATTTGTGTTATTCTTTTTGTACTTAATACATATATAATTGTAAAAAAAAAAATAATAGGTATATAATTTAATGTAAAATTTATTTTTATTAAAT
>NW_027112074.1:1799377-1844095 GCF_000696795.3 Halyomorpha halys | reverse complement strand
ATTATATTTCTTAATTATATTTATTTTTCATGTTAGCTATCTATTAGTTTATGTACGCATTACCATTAAGTCTCTTAAATTTATGTTTATCGAAAACATTGGACTTCACGCCATTTTCAGGCTAATTAACGAGTAAAAAAAATCTTAATCCATTTAGTTTAATATATTTATAACATGTTAAGATATCAATCTAAATAATACGATTTTAGTCCTCATTTTATTTTTCTGGTTTTAACATAAAACAATTAAATTCTGCTATCACTTTTGTTATCAATTGTGCACTCTAAATTTGGTTTATGTTTGCGTGATGGTGCTTGATAAATATCTGTAATTTTCAATAATTCGATAATTATTGTCATTTATTTAAAACTCTTACATCATAGTCGCCGTTTCAGGGCTTTGGGGCTTTTCTTCAGATTTACTGTACAATAATTTACAATGGTTAAGATTATTGGAACATTGACATGCATATTAAAATAAAGTGTAAACAATTATTTCTTCCTACAATTTTAAAGAATGCTTTACTCACATTTTTCTTATTGTAACATATAGATCCATTAATATAATGATACTTAATAACTGTCCATAACTGATCATATTTTGTCAAAAAATGAATCTCTTGTGATTTTCATCGTCACTCAAAAAGATCAGATTTATCAGAGTTCTTTCCTTTCAGTAGTTTTATCGTTATTTCTATCTGAAAATTCGGGATATTGTGTGATTATGCATCTATTTGTGAATTTGTAACTTATTGTTTTTGTCTTGTGGAAAAGAATTTCAAATTTATTAGGAGTAAGGTAACCGCTGATGCTGAAGACACAGGACATTATAGATCGTCCTATATAATAGTTACAATAGTGAATATATGACGGATCCTTCTTAAAAATGTATTTCACTAAAAGCTCATATAAGTTCATTATGTCGAGGAGACAGGAAAGACGAGAATTAAAAAAAACATTTTATTATTCTGTTATTAAAAAAATCGTATGCTGAAATTGCTTGAGGTGGGAATATCAAATATAACTTTTTTTCCTACCAATAATACAACAGTTTAACAAATAATACCGAAGCCGAAGATTGGACAGTCTCGGCTCTGCTAGGTTCTGATATTTCTATTTTTCCTTTTTACTCTTTTATTAATTCATAAAATGATTTAATATTCTTTAGTTAACTATTGTTTATTATTACTGACAAACTGTTAATTTTTTTTTATTAAATGAAATCAAAGATTCATTAGAGAAAGATTTTTAGAAAATTCATTATTTAAGCCCTGTCAGACTATTTAAATGAGAATAAGAACATTCAATCCTATATTGCCATGACGAGCTCAAACAACATCGTTAAAGTAGATTTCGAGAAACTAAAAAAAAAAAATGTGAAAAATCTATGAAGTGGTACTTCCAGTTAGTCGACTTTATCGAAAAAGTTACTGTCATATCTCAGGCCTTAAAAACATACTTTCAGTTTCGTACGACATTTGATTGTTAAGTTAATCTGTTTACAGACACTCAGGCACAGACCTTTTTGCTATACTAGGTTTTGGCGACTCTGGGGACCTCATAATACGTTTTTCTGTCGAAATATTCCGTTCCTGTCTAGAATTATGCATGTGACTCTAACTACATGAAATTAGAGGTAATTCAAATTCCATGTTTGTGGGAAGTAGAGAACTTTCAAGTAGTTTTTCTAAGTTACAGCTTAACAGTTCATATACTGACGCAAAACTTTTTCTCTTACTTTCTACAAAAATTTAACAAGAGACTACTACAAAATGTCACGAAAAAGATACACCTACAATCATACTAAATAGACAATAATGAACATTATTTCTTAATTGTACAAAACTTGTATATTACATATATATATATTTTTTATTTTTAACCCAGTGTTTATTCATATGTTATGATTATTTACTTTGAATTGTGAAGGTTTTTTTTTTTTTTTTTTTTTTTTTTTCAATTTTCCTATTGTTCGAATTTAAAAATATGTATAAAAATAAAATTTAAATCACCTCACTCTATTATATAAAAGGTATTTAAACTTAACATGTACAATATATCAATTATAGCCTTAAGACAATGTATGTATAGTAATCAATAATAATGTTTTTATATATAAAAAAAAAATATTTGAGATCCAATTTCAGCAAAGAAAGCAGGATGTTCAGTAACAAAAAATATTTTTTTAACCTTTTCTTGTTTATAATTAGGGTGCTTAAGAAAAGTAAACATCCTTAGAGCGAAGCATATTTCACAAGTCGTTACTAAGACGGAATAGAAAGTTGAAGGCTTGATGAATGACTGGAAGGCGCACGCTCCGTAATGAAGCCATTCAAGATCTGGCATTGACTCCTCAACAGAATTTTCTTTAGCTTTTTTTATCTCCTATTGGGGATTTCCCAAAGGATTATAATAAAGATGACGACTGATTGTTCTTAGCTGTGAATCCCCAATATCTGACTATGAGTAATGTAATTTGAAATAGAAACAAAAATGGTACAGACACCTAAATCATGTACTGCAATAACGTTACACTTCTCTAATGGTAAAGAGCAGGTCTGATATTGTCTGATACTCATTGTGTTTATATAATGATATCAGTACTGTGATTTCAGTAATATAGGGTGAAACTAGAAATTATAGAACCAAGTTATAGTTGAAGGAATCTTTAGACTGTATGACATGGAACATAGACAATGAGTACGTTACTAAATTAGCTTTAAAATATATTTAACCAAAAAATAATACAATACCGAATTTTTTGACCTAATAAATAAGTTATAAATCCGGCCCGGAAGACCTTGTTTAATGATTTCTATAATTTATTTTTAATCTATTGTAGTGGAAGTAATTGTAGCTTGATTTTAACTTTAATAAAGAGGGGAAAAATCCTTTGTATCATAAACTATACTTCTGTTTAAGTAACGGTTCATAATAAAAAAAATTATAATATACTGCATTATACCATTAATAAATCAAGCCAGATAAAAGCTTTTAACGCTAAAAATATCGTTTAGTTAAAATTTGCAATTGATACATTTTTAATACATTCGATTGAAATGCCAATTGTATGAAAATGAGACAATTCAGAAAAAGAAAAGGTTTTTCGCTTGCATTCATATTTGTATTTGAAATACTCATTCTTATTTATGTATATTACCTTATTTAATTTATCTAAACTTAAAGCCGGATTCATACGTTTGCCAATTATTGCAAATCCAAATTACTTATAAATGCTTCGTAAAAAATGAAAATAACAAACGCCCCTATTCACATGCTTGTTTATACCTGACAGGCAAACATAGTGGACGTCGGACTTGTGTCGACTGTTATTTTAGTTTTACACTATTTTCATTATCGAAAGGACAAAAATAAACCTTGGTGAAATAAAGTAAAAATTGTTTACATACTTTAAAACGTTTACGATTATGATATTTTTTTCTACGAAAATCAATTTCGATCCCCACTAAACAATTTATGATTATGAGCAGTCAATAAAATTTATCTAAAAAATTTGTAGAATCGATAGTTTTAATTTGGAAGTGAGTGTGGTACCAAGATACCAGTTGTCTTCTGGTAGGTACGCTGTATTATTTAAGGGAATACGGGAGAAGTCGTCTTCTGTCTCGATAATTGTGGCTGTGTGTGAAGGACAATGATAGGTAAAAATCTATTATTTTATTTTCAATTAAGGACGAAGAAAATTTTTTTTTTTACTGGTCTCATAAACCATTTTTTTTTAACTTCAATAAACATTTTTTTATGTTAAAAAAATTCCAATTTAAATTAACATATTGTTGCACAACATTTCGGGACCACTGTTCCATATTCATGTACTTTAATAACCTACAAACAATAATAATCCACTATAATAACAATCCTCATCCATGTGTATTACAATTCATACAATTATATTCACCTCATAATCAGTCAAAAATTTGAATTTCATAAAGGAAATCATGTCATATATACATTGCTTGGAAAAAAAAGGAATTGCTTTACCCTGTTTTCACTTTTTTATCATTCCTTGGTGCATTCTTCTCATTTCTTTAGTACAACCATTGCTCTATATATCTTACTACCTCTTTGGACCTTATCTCATGCCCATCGTGCTGTTATGTTACCTCCCTATTTATATGTCTCACTTTGGCTATTTGTACTTTAAATTAAACTTATTGATTTTTTTATGACTTGACTGTTCTAAACCCATTTATTTCCTCTGATTTTTATGTTTATATGTTAAGTCTATTTATAATGTCGGCGTAATGTATATTTAAGTGTTTAGTGTCAGTTTTGTAGTTTACTGTGTCTTGTATGTTTTTTGTTATATGGATAGCTTCCAGAAATCTTCTGCTTTTTGAGTTTTGTGCTGTATCTATTATTTTAGGGTTTTCAAAGTTGAATTCATGGTTCAATTTTATGTTGTGGTGCTGTGCAATTTATATTTTTAACATTTCTACAATTGGTTGCATGTTGCTTGATTCAAGTTTCCAGCTTTTTTTTTTTCGTTTCACCACTTTCTTAATCTATCTTGTAAATTGCATTTAATTTTTCCATATTATCAACTTTGTCTTTCATGTTGGACAGCTTAACAATAGGTTATTAAGCCCACCCCCAGAGTGCCTGATTCAGAGGTGGGTAGTATGGATTCAATTCTCTCCTGGGTCTGTTGATTTTTATTTTAGATTGGCTCCGGGTAATGAATCTTGACATTCTCACTCTGAGACTGTATAGTTTTTATAATATATTTATATTATTCCATCTTTTTGCATTACAATAGAATTTTAATTTCAGAATTTCATAAATAATCAATTGATATTTTCCTTGTTGAAATTTGTTTCATGTACAATTTAAAATATAACTAACCAATTTTTTTTCTTATTTGTTGCAGGTGAGCATTTCTTTATATTATTACAAAAGGATTCGAGAATTAATTAAAATGGTAAATATACATATTTTAAACATTATCCTAGACAGATAATTCGTAGTATTTATGTTGTGAATTAGTTATGTCAAGAGAGCAAACAAAAACAGAACATTATGTAAAATTAATGTTACAGGATCTAATTGACGAAAACACAAAATATTTTTAAAGTCAGGTGTCAATGCCGAAGAAAGACATTTAAATGTATTCAGAGAGTAAAAGCAAATGTTATGGAATATTCTAATAGCTCTAAATATTTACGTAAGAACTTAAAATGAAAGGTTTCTCCAAGGTCTAACCTAATGTAGTTTGCAATACGTGATTTCACATTTAAGCTCCTTATCTATTCGAGCTGACTGGGACTTCAATAAAAAAATTTTTTTATCATTCTCTCACTATCATTGCAACTATTTGTTAGAAAAAGTAATTAGTTATTCATAATAAACTTATTAATTTTATATATATCTAAAATGATTATTCTATGTATAATCACTTTAAAGGGTGTACGAGACTCGATTGACACTCCACTTCTTTTCAATAGTTTAGAGAATTCCGAAATGAAACTCGGTAGATCTTAGTTATGATTAGAGGCCGCAGTTGTTCTCAATAAATGATCCAAAAATGTGCAAAATCCATCATGCAATAAAACCCCAGAATGTGTATAAAATAATAGAAATCCTGGAATAAGCAACATTATTGTTTAATTTTTTATATTAATACACGAAAAGCTTACCCAACTTTGTTTTTATCAAACTAAACTCGCTAAATGCTCTATGCATTAAGCTATCATACATAGAACACAAAAATACACTTTTTTTTCAAAAAAACTTTTTTTCATAATTGAAGTGCCATGAGAAAGCTAATGTATTACATGATTTTAATACAATTAATAATTATTTTAATTCCTTTTATAAAGACTTAAATTAAATTTATTTACTTCTTAAAGCTACCTGAATTCTGAGTTTCACAAAAAAGTATGCAAAACGCTTTATAATGTATTCTAAATTTCCAGAGAAATTTAGAAATTCTTCCGTTTAACTTTTCAACTGTGTATTTACAACCAATAAACTATTAACCAAAAAAAAATAACAATTTATTACTTATTATTTTAATGTAGGAAAGCTTGAGCACCAGGTTAAACGTGACAATAGCTTCATTACCGCTGCATGTACTATCAATTATCACGCCAGACCTTGACGGCAACTATCATATAGTTTATACCATGACAATTAACATAGGTCAATTAACCCCAAAACCTTTTTATTTCTTTAACAAAATAAAAATCAAACTAATATATCTGTCCTGATAAGTATAAAGGATTTAAGTCCAAATAATTTCTATTTTGAGTTAAGTACTTAATTTTATGGATGGTATAAAGGATTTAAGTGTTATATTATGATATCTTGGTTAAAACTGTGAATGGATGAGTCTTTTTTTTCGTCTTCTGAAAAATCAAGAACATGGACTTAAATCCTATATAATTATCAGTACATTTTTATTCAAAGAACAATTTCTTTGTTACAGCTTGTCAACATTTTTTAGGGTTTGATCTTTTTAAATGAAATTTATTTCATAACAATTTTAAAATTTAAAATTCTTTATTAACGTTTTTGGTTTACCAGCTTTCTGTCAGGTTCTGATATACCGGCGGAGGCAGAGGGTTATCCTATACCATCGGAAGGTTACCTCAATTCTTTCATGACAGTTTCCAATTAATTTCAAATTTGTAAATAACGCAGTTTATATTAATTATTGTATTTATATTATTATAATAATATAATAATTTATGTTACAGTTAAATTCATTGAAAAAATCAAAACAACTTCGTACCCCGCTCAAAAGTTAGATCACATGTGAGATTTTCAATGTATTTGATTTATTTACTGGTTCACTAATGTGATCATATATTTTGCAGTCTTGGTGCATTTATTTTCGAACAATGCATTGTTCTTTATTTTCTTCTGTTTGAGAAATAGTAGACAATTTTAGTGAATAAATGTTTTTTTCAGAATTTGGCAATAATACCCTAGAATTATAAAATAAATTATTAGTGATTACATTGAATAACAGACTTCTGTAAAAAAATGTTATTTTTATGTGCCTTCTAAATTGCCTTATAAAGTACTTAAATGATTTAAGTACTATAGTATTTACAGTAACTATTAGATAATTTCAAATAAACAGTCTGAAAATACAATTATTATTTAAAAAAATAATTTTGATTCATTCTTTCACTACACGATTTTTTAATCAATGATAAGATAAAATTTATCTTATATGAAAGTGGCTTACATGAAAAGCATATTCAGCAATCGTTCCATGTAAGTTACTTACACTCTTGATGTATTTCTTGGTAGTTCTTAACCAAATTCTTTCAGCGGAAGTTGTTTAATTTATTTACTTTTTATCTACGATTGTAATTGTTCCATTGGAACAACTAATCGACACTTAAAACCATTTTCTGAAAGCACTTAAGTTATAAGTGCTTGGCAATTGCATATGTATTATTAGTGACAAAGTACTTTTATAGTTATAGCCGAATGTCACTGTTTATTTTATTTTATTTTTTTCTTACTTCCTTTGATTTATTTAACATATACAGAGAAAATATATATATCTAGATATATGCATATTTAGTGCCCTTTCCTTTGTCACTGTTAGTAGTTCCTATTCTTCACTTGTAACTGTTACGTTCTCAAATGGGAGAGGAATATCTACGGGGTAACGCTCTATTCTAACCATAATGGGGGTCAAGTTTTCATTTCGTGGGACCGCTGCAGAAATAAAATTCGACCCCTCTCGGTACTGGTGCTGCTGCATTTCCGAATTTGTTAAGGATTACAACTCCTAAGGACCTTTTACATTTTATACTTATTAGCAAAGGAGTTGGTGCGCTATGGACTTTCCCTTAATTCTTGGAAGCCATTTCCTCCTGTGCATTCTTACCAGGCCGTTCCCCCGCGTATACCTGCTGTAATATTGTATCTAGGTAGCACGTTTTAGTAATTCCCATTAAATATAAAAATTCATTCCTTTATAAATTGAGGAACTGTTGCATTTCTACGTGTTCTTTTTCGATCGTCAGTTTGAAGATAAAGTTTGTATTCGTTGTTATGTTCTGGCGTAAAATATGTTTTAATGTTATATTTTATTAGACAAAAACGGCAATGTTAACTCCTTGTTCTATAAATTACCAAATTTATACAGAAATAACAATTAGTCGTAAATACATGAAAGTTTTTATTGCCTTTAGCTCAATAATAAAATACAATGGCGTTTAATTTATATATTTGTATCTTTCTGTATATTTTGAACGTTCCGGGCTATATATATTTTAAAACTGTGATTCATCTTTTATATAACATAGGATCTAAAACCTAATAATAATAACCAATAAACATTTTTAGAGGTTTCTAGTTTAGTTTGCAGCGCAGCATTGCTCGTCAAAGATTAGGTTTTGAGGGTTCCCTTTCGGTTCAGCCAGAATGACAGTAAAACCAAGGGTGGGAGTTGAGATAGATCGTGTGTATTTAATACTGATGGATTACCAAGAAAAATTTGAAATCCAATCATTCCAAATTAGAAATATCGTACGTTCCATTTTATTCTTGCAGGCTAATTGTTAAACAATATTTCTTCCTTACTGTTCCATATCTCATTTGCAAGTGTCTGTCGGGCTCTTCGTGATTGAAGGCAGTCACGCAGGTCTGGTTTTGAATTATGGCTGTCATTCGGACTGACCCTTGTACACAAATAGCTATTTCAGAAAATGCTGTAGCTATTCTTTTTTTCATCATAATAACATATGTCCATCCTCTTTTCTGAAAACCTTCATTCTTAACTTTTTTTTCTGGTTGAATTATGCAAGTTAAAAAAATATTTATATCAATAGTTAATATAAGATGAGAGTTCTACGTTTGATAGTTTCTCGCCCTTTGGAAATTCCTTAAGAATTGGCTATTGAAAACGTGGTAGATAATCTGGATTGGGGTTTCCCTCTGGTCGCCTAGCGGTACTTTGGTTCTGCTGCATTACCGTGCCTGCTGCATCCAGTCCGGTGCACCATAGGATCCTATTTACCTTGGCTTTTAGATACATACATACAACAAATGACAGCGTATTATATGTATTGGAAGAAGATAGTTGATCATATGAATAACAATAAATAGTTTTCTTTTACTATTTTGATACCTTTATTGACCGACACCTGGACTATCTTCCTCCAATCTAATTTAAAATATATTTAATATTACCAGACAGAAAAAAAACTAGAGTTAATTATCAATTCCGAGATTGAAGTAATTTTTTAATTAATTAAAACATAAAAAGCACATGTGTGCTATCCATCTTATAGCAGTTCCAAATACTGTACTGAGCACAAACGTGTGGATGATACCTTCACGCCCTTTGAAAAACCAATCGGCCCAAAATTCAGGCAAACTGGTATCAGCTAATCCAAATAACCCATTAGCATGCGAGAATTTGCCACTGTTCAGTAAATGTATAGCAGCACCTTAAGAATTCCTGGTTGTAAAAGAAATAGTCTAAGTTGACAACATTTTTATTATGAAAACACTCTATTTATTCGGATTCCTAACGTTTTGAATCTTTCTCCAAATAGAAATTTGCACATCAAAGAATTTTAGTTAATTAATGTCAGTTCACAATCGACAAAACGTTTGACAAATCAACAACCTGGTTCATTAAAGCAAACAGCTGTTTATATATAACACTGTTTTGCATCTCAATAGATTATTTTGAATTCGTTCATGAGACAGAATTAACATATCCTTTAAATATTTAGACAATCGTGTTTTTAATTTACCAGAGTTAACACTATAATATATGATAAGAGATCTTTTAAAAAATATATATTGAAATATGAGTATTATATGCATATATATTTATGAGGTGTAGATAGTTGACCTTAATTAATGCTTGAAGAAGTTTGTCGGGGGGTGCGATCAGCAAAGAACAACATAAATAAACAAAACCATATTTATTTATTTTATGCCATAAACAAAACCATATTTATTTATTTTATGCCATAAACAAAACCATATTTATTTATTTCATGCCTGAACAAAACCATATTTATTTATTTTATGCCTAATATGGCATAAAATAAATAAATATGGTTTTGTTTATTTATGTTGTTCTTTGCTGACCGCACCCCCCGACAAACTTCTTCAAGCATATATATTTATATTTTTATCTAGGAAATATTGCTTTTAAAACTAGATAATATAAGTTTTAGATATATTTGGTTTGAAATGGATGTCTATGTATGATTTCTGTGTAACAAAAGCATACTTGTGAATATGTGATGGCTCGTAGTTCCGTTTTTTTTAAAGGCAATCAATAGCGAAGGTATTCGCCTAGTTATCTACAGGTGACCAACCTATTCTAACTATGGAGGGGGGTCAAGATTTTCATTTTGTGGGACTGCCAATTAATGAAAAAAGTCAACTCTCCAGGTCTCAAATCGATAGACCAAGGCATAACCATCTGAGCTACGGGCGGCCCTCGTAGCATCTTAAGTGGGAGTTCATAATAATTGTCATGATGTCTTCATACCTTTGAAAGCAGGTGAATCAAAAAATCCAGCTCATTCCAACTCTTGGTCTTCAATCTTTTTTTTTTTTTTTTAATTTATTTAAAATTATTGTTATTTTTTTCTATCTACGTCTAGAGAACGCGCAGACTAATCTTGATCAGACTAATGAAGTGCGCGTTCTCTAGACGTAGTATATGAAATTATACAAAGCATTGAGGTCGCACGAACGCTGTTCGTCCCGAAAGCAAATTCACGCATTGCATACCGTTACATGCAATTAACTCTTTACCGATTATCGATAATTACCTAATACCGCATTCAATTTAATTATACGCTATTACAACGTGGTAGTTGTTAGAACTGTATTATAATTGAGCTATAATTTTCTTTAATAGCTATCCGAAAACGCAAAATAGATACTATAATACAATTTAAGTTATTTAGTTATATGTTAATTCAAAAATGATACTTAATTTAGGGGTGAAATGAGTTACGAAATACAAAACTATTTCTTCTTCTAACAATAAAACTATTTGTATAGTATAGAACTGTTTCAAAGCTGATAAAAAAATAAATAAATAACCTCTTTTTTTAACTGTTGTAGATAAATATTATTGTGGATCTTAAAGATCAATCGATTATACTATATCGAGGCGACATTTTGCAACTTTATTGTTTCTCAATGTTGTATTTTCTCGATCTTTGTGATTAATATTTAATAATAACTAATAATGTATTTCTTCTCCGAGTAATTTTATAATTAAAAAGTAAAATCAATAAACAAACAATAAACACAAAACTTAATTACAAGAAATGTTTTAGGAAAATTTTGTGATAATTTTTAAAATAATATTACTCCATGAATTTTCAATAATGCAAACATAGCATTTAAAAAATATTATGAGATTTTCACGTAAACATGACGTCAAAGCGTTTAAACGCTTCACGGTATCATTACATTGTAGATATTTGCTTGAACGCATAAGTTCAGATATTTTATACAAAATGGATGAAAATTTGGTCATGTTTTCCTTCATTTCTATAAATATTTATGATTATTTTGACATTTTCTGTATACAATAATTAAATTCTTAAAACATTTTAATTTGTAGTTCATAGAGTTCTTAACAATGAACAAATATTTTCATATTTATTTAATTTTAGAACGACTTTAATCTTTCTGAAGGAGTTTTCTTATTTGATCAATGATGTAGCTGGTTACACAATCAGTGTTCGATGGGATTCGAGACTGAATAATATTTGTAGATAAGTGAAAAATCCTGGTGTGGTTTACAGTAAAGAATACTTAATTTATTGTTTTTTTTTTCATTTATCTTTCTTTTAATTGGTCATTGATTGCCTTAGAGTATTCTTATCTGGAGTCGTTAGTTAAATTAATTTTATTTCCTTATAAGTGGCGTCTGTTATAAAAACTATTGTGGAAGAGTAGAGAAGAGTACAAACTTCTGGGCTGTTCCATTTCTTTAAGTAGAATCTGGAAAAATATATTAGTCCGAATTGAACCCGGAAAAGCATTTTTGGCGGCCCTAAAATAATCTATAACTAATTACTTTTCTCAAGTTACGAATTACAAATTTCTAGTTATTTCGTTATACATTCTAAACGGTTAATCCTTGCATAAAGGTTGTAAAAAAAATCAACATATAATTCTGCATAGAATGATTACCTTGACGTAATAATAATATGGTCATAAACCACCTGCTCTGAGTCAGATATGGGCAAAAATTAGGACTTCACAGCCCTTAAACGCCAGCTATTGGATCACAAGAAACAACCCGTGTTGGTGATTTACTTCCATAGAATTTGACTAAATTATTATTTTTATGGTACTTATTCAACCATGAATTTTATGTATTATCTTATGTTTCATACTAACTTTTTTTCTTAGATTTATTGGCGTAAAAATGAACAAATACTTAACATTTCGCAATCCGTTACTTTATCGAAATAACTTTCTGCTTATTAACTATTTTAGGACCTCCAAAAATGCGTTTCTTTGTTCAGACTGAAAAATAATAGTACTAATGTAATAATAGCGCTAGTAATAGTAATAATAGTACTATGTCTAATTGTTTACCTAATTAAAAGAAAACTTTTTTGTTTTAGAGTTTATGATATACCATTTGATCGAATTAATAAGTTATGGAGTAGAAACTACTTTTTTAAATTATTTATTTGCAGATATAAATTTGCGAAATTTTTTGGCCTGGATTTTATGCATCAGGCTCCTCTTCTACCTATTGATAGAGAGTTTTGTATTTAAATGAAAAGACTTTCGGGAAGTTATTGATAATTTTTCTTATAAACAATCTAGACAAGTAATTAATACAATTTTTTAAATATACATTTTTTAGTGTTATTCATATTACATAGAAATTGAAATATGAAATAAAATAATGTTTTTAGTTTTTAACCCAAAAACTGTATAATCTTGAGGCCACTAGTTCAGAGACAGTCCTGATTGATAGAAGGTCAAGGGAAAGTAGGGATGTTTTTTAAATCCGTTTCATAACCACTAGAACACGGTTTTGAGGTGTATATGGGAATATATATTTTCCTATTAATGTATTCCGCTACATTTGGGCGTCTACCAAAATTCGATGTATAAGGTAGTTTTCTAGGTAAGACGACAAAGGCAAGACACAGGAGTGATGATTGATTTCATAAAAAAATTCTGTGTATGAAGATGTATTATTGCAGTTTTATGGTTTTGTTAACCTCTTCACAGCCAATATAATATAAGAGTTGACTTGAACTTTGAATTGAAAATTTGTATTCGAATTGAATTGATGGTTAAAGAACTACCTTTTGAGGACCTTAACTTTTTATTTCGAACCACTACTCTAATTTTGATAATAATTTATAACGCACAATTATTAATAGTAATTAAAATCAAAATTATCTACATCTGCTAGCAATGCTTTCTCAAGAGGTTAATAAATGCTCGATGGTCCCTATTTATTTTATGTCGGTTCCTGAATGCCTTGGTGGAAGAAGTGTAATAGAGGGCTAAAAAGTGAAGCCAAAAGAGTGGACTTTATGTGCCTTCCAGGGGCGTCACAGAGGATTAGAGAGAGTACGAGCCTATATCTGGCTGTCTTCTTATCCAGTTTAGATTACTATGGCGGACATTACTATTAACCATAACCTAAACCTTTCTTTTGTGGACGTGGCCTTTTTGGCTTCACTTATTCTTTTCTTCCTGCTGAATTCGCATAAATACGAATCACCTTGTTGTACTGCTACAACCTGTTAACCTCGAATAATGGTTCCCCTTTTCTTATTATGTATAAGTGATTATACGCTTCAGAACTCGTACCCTTGATCGATTGTTTACCAATCTCCCATTAACAGTAGGACTTTATTATTTGCAACAAGAATTTTATGGGACCTGTTTCTATTTTACTTTAACTAATGAATAAAAGCTCTGCCAATGGCACTAAAGAATCTAACTATAAAATTATTACCATCTGAAACCCTAACTTGGAAGAAAATCAGGTCAGGCCATTTCATTTCGACTGCGGGCGGATCCGCTCTCAAAACCCGGCTCCAACAGGTTTAGTGCCTCGCCTCTCGAGAGATGGGGGAAGTTGATAACGACTGGTTTTATTTTATGGTCTTATTTAAATATTTCATTATAGGAAAAATCCAGTAATGTTTTATTTCATTATAAAAATGTAGATATATTTTATCTCAAAGTATGATAAAATCCTAATTAGCATTAATTATATATTTTTATGTATAAATAAGGTGACAAAATTGCTATTTAATCACAAGTGGATGACAAATCAAAAATCTAAAAGGAATAAAATCGTTTCAAAATCTAATTTTTTGTTTAAATCCCTCGTCATTCCAAATGTAAGTAGAGTGGACAAATATGTAAGTGATTGATAAAAATGGCATCAGTTTCATCTAATGTCAAGGAATTATTTTCAAATTCTGCTAAGCGCTATCTAGGAGAATGGTGTGAACTTCGCGCGCCATACGTTTGTAGTTGTTGTTAATAAAAGTTGTGCTTATTGTTAAATGTGTTAGTGTGCTAAAATAGCATGATTTTTGAGTGTACAATCCCTCTATGCTAACTTGCTAAATTTACTCGAGCAAAGTAAACCATGTTTATTAAACTAGTAACTACCTTCCTTGTAACTTGATTATTCTATAAATTTGATCTAATAAGGTTCATTTTTTCAAATGCCGAAGGGAAGTAGAAAGTTAGAGTTGATTGCTTGTTAAATTTTCTGCAATTATCTATAAGAGGATATTTGTCTCCTCTTTCATCTTAAGTTTTCCAGATTGCTTCCGCATTCTATTCTTCGAATCCATTTCACTTAAAATTTAAAAAAAAAAAAATAAATTAGATAGATTTAAAACGATAAAGTAAAGTAGTAAACACTTCAAATGAAAATATCCTGACAACCTTCTCTGTAAATTTAATATTATTAGCAAAATTTGCTTAAATAAAAAAGTTTTATTTAGGCCCAGATGAGGCTAAAAACAAGTATACTATCGTTTATATTTATTGCATTAATGTCAAACAAGTTTGCCGAATAAATACTTTTAAAAAGTTTTACTATACTTGACGTAGATTACGTCAATTCTCCCAATATTATTTTATATTATGATCTGGTTGCATTTAGGTTCGACTATGTTACAAAATACCTCCATCTTTCATTTTGTACATAGGGTGTACGGGCGGGGGAATTCGATTTGATGTAAAACTTCTCTAATTTAATTTTTTTAAGCTACTAAACATACTAAAATTTAAAAATATTTTATATAATAATATAATATAATATTCACTTGGCTTAAACTATTATTTATATTTTTACTCCATAAAGAGCGAAAACATAATGGAGCTCGAGACACTATCCTTGGCCGTATCGACGGACGCCCACGCTTGTAAAGGATTGCATTTCATGGGGAAAGGCTTGCGTTTGGCTGGCCAAGGGTTGCACTTGTTTGACGAAGGATTGCTTTAGCACTGTCGAGATTTACGTTTTTATAATGTGTATTTCTCTCTAAGATGGCACAGCATATTTATGTATTAAGTCAATTTAAAAACCACAGCGTATTTATTTGATGCATACGAAAGAAATAAAAATTATTGTGAAAAATACTTATCATCCATTAATAGAATATTCTCCATCTGGAATGAGATAAGAGCTACGTTATAGCCTGTTATGTATATTTTTCTTTAATACCCTTAAGTTATGATCTATTTTAATATTCTGTGCCTACTAGTGGTGCAAAAACATATGCCAGATTAGTTCAGTTTAAGAAATAATCATCTTTTCGTAGCTTATTTTTTTATTTATCTATTTTTTTTAAATTGAGAGTATATTACCTTTAAGAGAGTAAAATAATACAGTATTATTAAACTCATAAATCAATATAAAATTAAGTTTTCTTTAATATCTTTCTTGGTATTCAACCTTTGGGCCATTTTTTAAATTTTAAATATTTCCATCTACGTTTATATGGAATATGCAGTAAGGGTATAGCGATGGAAAAAAAATTCTATTTCGAATTCTCGACTGAAATACGTGTTTTGAGGTTCTCTGGGTCTAAGTAACCAAAGGCTCGTAAGTAATCTAAGTAACTGCTTAGCTCAAAAATGAAACTCTTCATGAAACTGAAATTATATATTTAAGGTGAGTTTATGCCTGGGATGTTGCAGCAACTTTTTTTGATAAAATTCACTGACCGGAAGTGGTATTTAATATAATCTATTATATTACTCTTTCTGATTTTCTCGAAACTGGCTCTTACGATTTTGATTAAACTCGTTATATCAATGTATAAACAAGTGATATTTGGTATCTAATTGATTTTACTCTCATTCAATAATTTGACCGGGTTTACTAGCATATTTAAAAAAAAAAAAACTTTCAGAATTTCCAGATTTTTCAAGAAAAATAGTTTTTCGAATGCTCTCTACTGGAAAGGCCCTCTCATGAAGCTCTACGAAGTTGGGCTAAAGGTCGGCACATAAATAGTTGTTAACTATTTTTTGTTTTCTTCTAACCGCATTCCCGACCATCTCCTTCATAATTTGAAATAATACGATTAATTATTTATATATATAATTTCCTATTTAACTATTCTTTGTATGATAAATGGAGTTGTAGTTTCTCATTTGTTCATTTTATTTATAGGTCCAGTATCTGTTACATTAAAATTGTCTCTATTATATAATGAAGCATTATTCTGGTTTTCACTTTTCCTTATTCGTTCTAAATGCTTACTCTCAAAGACATATTTTTCTTTATACGGTATTTTAACATCATAAAATTCAAAATTATCTATTTTTTGTAATAATATATTAATACAGTTTTTTATTATTCTTGGGATTATTTTTATTCTTTTAATGATTAATATGTTGGTAAATTATATTTTTTATGTATTGTCCACTCTCCACATAACATATTCCAAGACTGTATAAAGAATTAATTCTATAAACTGCTATAGTATTATTATCTATTTAATCTCAGATTTTTCTTTATAAGTTACTTATTTTATTTTTAGGTTTATATCTGAATCTATATTACGGTACATCATAGTTTATTGATATGTGTGAATTTTTTGTATTTTGTTATGCTTGATTTTCTACTATTTTATTTCACACTTCTTTGTTTAAGAATTTTTATTATTAAATTACGATTTAATGATCAGAGAGAGTCTGTTTTGGTTGTTACTTTTACAATTTTTACCGCCCTTTAGAATTAGCTCTAGATTCTATAGTTGTAGATTCTGTCGGGGTCGTACCGAGCCAACAGACCCAGACACCCCCATTGTAAAGGCTTCCCCTTGGTGGAGGCCATACAATAGAGCAGCTGGGGGCGGCGATGTTTGGCGGACCCTCTGTATCAGGATTTCAAGGTCGTAGAGGAGCTACTTGTATCTGCCGCCCCCCAGTTCCGATCGATCCGCTTTCCTAATAATATCCTATAATATGACGTTATATTATCCTATTTGAGTTATTATATAATTAATAATCATAATAAAAGTAATTATACTATTTGGTAGTTATATATTTAACCTAAAATATCTAATATCTTTATTTGAATAATGGCCGGGGGTGGTTTCGCTCTACCTCCTGCTGTTTCCCTGATACAAGGGATACCCTTTTCCATACCACCACAGTCGGAATGCCCCCTTCGAAATTTATATTTATTTACCTACATATTAATAAGTTTTAGATCAAAAGTCGATATATCCACTCATGGATTATTAGTGAAAAATATTGGAAGCATATAATAAAGATAAGTTAAATTTTTATTGAGAATATTTATTATTAACACCTATTTGACAGGGGAAAATTTAAATTAACTGAATTAAGTTTTGTCTGCTGAATTTTAATCCCCCAACAAAAAAAATCGTTAGTTTTGAAAAGTGGATACATTAACTTTTGATAAAAAAACTTCTCAAATATGTTATCAAATCTACTCAAATAATCGACTGCTTAAAATAGATTTCTGATTAAAGGACCGTTTCCACGTGAAAGATATCTGTCGTGAAAGTGACATCACAACTATGAGAAAGTATTACAGTTATTCTGTTTAGACTGATAGTGTACCTAACTTCCCTATTAGTTCAACTTGATGAATGAATGATAAAAATTGATTGTTAAATACAACAAGCAACTGATACCATTGTCAAATACAACAATGGTGTATTCCTGCTTGTTACCATAAATGATATAGCCTTACATTAAATTATAATACTGATACCCGAATTGTTATTTCGAACCACTATTATAGCAGTGGTTAATCAAGTAGTTGAAATTACTAATCTTAATTATAATTTCATTTCCTAGTTTCAAAATACAGTACTTAAAAAGTAATTGTAATGACTACACATGGCCTTTTCTTTTTTGAATTGGATTTTTTTTTTATTTGGTTTATATTTATTAATTTAAAAATTCTTGTTTAGTTTTATTGTGCAAGGTTAAACTAATTCAGAAATCAAACCTAAATTAAATTAGAAATCAAATTAAATTATTACAAATAAATTAGAAATCAATTTAACACAATGAAACAGGAAATTTTCCAAGAAAACTTAAATTAGAATACTGAACCCTCATAACATAAATTATATTAGGAAATTATTCTTTTCAATTCTACTATTTTAGAATGTAAAGAGTTGATGGAATAGATTAAACAATATAATTTACTTTCTGCATTTGATGTATAATTCTTATAGCTATGTCTATAGTTTAAAGATTAATTTTTAAAATTAATTTATATCCATTTGTAAGTAAAGTACTTGAAAGTGATAAGATAAATCATTTTGGAACAAGGTCCTGGTTAAATTGTGAATTGGTTTTATATTATTTCTTCATTATATTTTCTAAACTGATCATTTATGAATTTAATCTTTACATTTTTAAAGTGTATTATTTTGCTAAAAACTATAAGCTCAAGCGCTTTTCCTCATGTTTCGTCTCCTCAATTTTTTTATTTTTCTGTACTTGGAATTTTGTTCCACGTCAAAAATTCCAAGTCGTATTCACGATTTGATTTTATGTTCATAATAATATATCGTCGCAATATTTCGTGATACATAAGTTAAAATTAATCGAAGACTGTTGAGATATATTGTGATTCGAATCTTCAAATCTGAAGTTATGCTCTGCTAAAATTCAACACGCAGCTGTAATGTGGCGCTTGAGGAAACCACAAAGCAGATGTTACCAAGGTCAGCCATTTCGCCTCTATCTAACAATAGCTACCGTGTCCCAGATATCTTCTTTATAAATATTATTCCTTTTTATATATAAATAAATATTTCTTTTTGTTTAATATGGGAGACTGTTTTTCCTATTGTTATTTATTTTTTTAAATATAAGAGCGAGAACAGTCTCTCCAGATAGCACATTATTCCATTATTTCTACACCCTATATATTTTTGGGAACTTATGTACTGACCGATTTACTTGGTGTTTTTTTTTTTAATGTTTTCTGTCGTCATAGAAAGGGTTAAAGTTATTGAAATCATACTGTAAAATTCAATATTTTTTTTGACAAAATAAAACTTTTTTGTCGCGTAGCTCAGAAAGTATCCATTTATTATTTATTCATTATATACCAATTGATTTGCCTGTTTCTGAAGAATAAGAAAAAACATTATATAAAGAAAAAGCGAATTATATTGGTCGTCTGAATCTATCAGGTACTATCTTTCAAAGAAATTAAAAATCCGATTTTTTTTTTTTTTTAGTTTATTCATTTGGAAGATTTCTTTTATCTTTGTTTACATTGTTCATATAATCGTTCATGACCCCTTTTTTTTTTTTTATATAAATCAAAACCCAACGTTACTAAAACTATTGGAAAGCAGAATTAGCAAAATTTAGATTAAATGCCCTTATAAGGGCGAAACGTTGATTTAAAATAATGAAACACATTTTATGTTGTATCTACGGGTCTGATTTGTTTAATTATATCTGGTTTGTGCTATTTAGTATGATTAATAGTGTCATAAGCCACTACCAAGTTCCGTGTAGGTTAGTTAATGTTATTGTCTTTTTTTTTTTTTTTGTTTTTATATATAAATTAAAGGTTCATGTAAGATGAAAATTTTAGCCAAAAAACTTCATTTTCCAATTTTTTTGAGAATTGTTGTTTGAATGATAATTTAATTCCGAGCAAAAAAAACAACAACATGTAATTCGGTCTGAAGATAAACCTTATAAAACTACCTATATTTCAAAAAAAAAAAAAAAAAAAGATATAATTTAGACAGGTTTTCTTTAAATTTTGTTAATTTTTTATGAGAACTTGAAAGCTGTACACCATCGGATATTATAAATGATAGTTAACTCTCTACATACATTTTTATTGGACCAATATTAGTAATAAGAGATGAAACAATTTTTGTATTAAAGTTTTATGCAAAACTTATAAAGTTATAATGCAATAATATAAAGTTTCGAGTTTAAGTCAAAGTTGATAATATAATTATATAATACAATAAGCAAATATTATAATAAAATAATATAAAGTTTTGAAAGCTCTCAACTGGAATAGCCTTGATAAAGCGCTACGAAGTGGAACGAAACGTTGGAAAATAAATAGTTTTTAACTATTTTTTTTCTTTCTACCGCACTCCTGACCATCTACTTCATAATTTTATGGAAACTGTTCAGTAAAGTTTATAGAGTCATCACGCATTTTATTATTACGATATATTTTTATTATGCATTACTATCATATACTTTTATTATGTATTGTTATTTACCGCTTCATACTAAATAGACGTATTAAGCAATTAATTCAATCATTAATCCAAAATGTAACTCGCTTGGTCTTAGCATAGTTCTATCCGCCAAATAACAGCTCCTGTAAAAAAACTAACTGGTGACCCGAAATTCCCTATGATCAAATTATCGACAATCTCCCCAATATATATTTTAAATCAGTTTCCTCTGAAATATTATCTGATAATAACAATCATTTATGCTTTATCTTATCACCTGGCTGATGGCACTTCCACTTACTAGTGCTCCAGGGTGGGATCTAATCGCTACGATGTAATGTATTGTATGGATTTCTCAATTTAAAGGTAGATTTATATTTAGTAATTGATATATTTATACCAAATAATGATCGTTTTTTGTGATGTGTTAGTTGATTCTTAGACAATACTAACACTAAAATAGAGCATGAATCGATTGGGATGTTACGGAAAAATGAAAGCAATATATTGAAAGAATTATATGTGCTGAAATTGTAATGATGTAAAAATTAACAAAAATATTAAAAGAATACATTTTATAATTAATAAAGTTATATTTTACCACAATAATGTATTGTGGCAACAAGTCACATATATTTTTTTTAATCGCATTTAAATATTAAAAAAGAACAGATCTACACGTTTGCCAGTAGTCGCAAATCTATAATACCCACAAATGATTAACAAAGAAAATAACAAATACAGCTATAAACACGTTTATGTGTTTCCGAGAGCCAAACATGGCGGACCTCGAACATGTGTCGACCATTATCTATTTTTATGGCAAAAGGAAACCAAATAAAGAAAAAAGGATAGTAGATTGTTAAAATCTACAGAAATGATACTTTATAACCCTTATTAAATTCGACATTTGTTCTATTATTTTAATAAGATACCTAAATATTTAATCACCTACTAGACAAGGTTTAGGATTGGACTATCCTAAGGCTACGCCAGTTACACTTTGGATTAATGATTGAATTAATTTCTTATTATGTATAAAGCAGTAAATAACAATATATAATAAAACTATATGGTAATAATATATAATAAAATATATCATAAGAATACATAATACAAATTGGTAAATAAAATATGTGGTGTCACTATAAACTTTACTAAACAGTTTTCTTAAAACTTTAATTCAAAAACTTTTTTATCTCTCATTACTAATATTGGTCCAATAAGTATTTATGTCGGCAATTAACAATTATTCATATTATTCGGTAGTGTACAGCTTCCAAGTTCTAAAAAAAAATAAAATTCAAAGAGAACCTGTCTAAATTATATATATATATATTTTTTAAATATGGGTAAATGTTCGGTAGGATGTATCTTCGCTAATAATAGTCCGAATTCAATGATTTTTGTTTTACAGGAAATTTTATATCACCATAGAAATACGAATTTTCGAAAAAAAATAGGAAAATTAATTTTTTCGGCTCAAAATTTTTACCTTATACAAACGTTTGATTTAAAAAAAAAATGCAATAACATCAACCAATCTACAAGAAACTTTGTAGCGGTTTAGGGCTCTATAAACCATACCGAAAGGCGTAAACCGGATTTAATTAAACAAATTAAAACAGGAAAACCTTTTAAAACCAATATCTCGCCCTTATAAGGATATTAAATCTAACTTTTTAAGTTAATACAGGTTAAAAGAACAGACATTCAACTTTTTAAGGGTTGTGATAACATTAGATCTGGGTAAAATTCTGAGGAGTTATGAACGATAAGACGACGCTAAAAATAATCTGATATAAAAAAATATATATTTTTTTACATATTTTACTCGAACCCTCCAATTGATAGTTTAAAAAAAACATAATACTAAACCATTAACTATTTTTTAGAAAATTATATAGTTAATTAAAACACGGAGTGCACAAATATTTATGCGTTGGCAGTTCTAAAAGAATAGTAACTGAGCACAAAGTTGTGGATGCAGCACAAGCTTGTCCAAACGACCTTTGATTTTTGCCTAAAAACCCACACACTTGTGCTTGCGTGAATCTTCGAGAATGTGTAGAAGCACTTTAATATTTACTATAAAAATCGCTTTCGTATCTGTCAGTCTGTAGTCAAATCTGTGTTCATTAGTATTGATTCAAATCAAATCGTTCATACGATTTAGATGAATTTTGCGGGTTCTTATCGAGTTGGTCACATATCTTTTCCTTGGACGCATGTATACATCAAAATATTGAGGTAGTACCTAAAACATTCTATTTTCTAAGAACAATTTCTAATTGTGTGGATTTGAAATTTACAGTAATATTATCTCAAACATTTGTTCGTATATATCGATTTGCTTAGTATTGATATCGTAATTTTCTTCCGAAATTGGCCAACAAAGCATATTTTTTTCTTGAGATGATAAGATAAATAGATAAAACATTACGTACTCGTTAAGATAGTTAATCTTAATCACACGTCTTCGAACAGTCTTTGTGTCAGTCGGTTATCGGATTCCTTTTTGAGTGTTGTTATTGAAAAAGCTTGTCTTCATGTCTCATGGTTTCCTGAAATGCGATAAGGTGATTTCTTCATTATTTATTTATTGTTTGTGTATATTCGACTTTTTCGATGTAAATAATATCAAATTTTATGTAAATAATTAAGTTATGGATAATAACATATATTTGAATATTGAGTTTAAATATTTCCTATGAAACTTTTGTATAAAATCGCCTTTGTCGATTTTTACAGCGTTTATTAGGTCTTTACTCGCATCAAGTCATCTAATCCGTGTAATTGTACAATTTCATTATTATCCTAATCAAATTTTATATTAATATTTTTTAAAAGGAATAAAAATTTTTGACGATATCATCTTATCGTTAACACGAGCCATTTCATAATTAAAATTCTTTTTGCCTTGATAGTGATTCATTCAAAGTTTTAATAATGAAATTGTTTATGTTAATGATGAGGTAATATTGTTAAAAAATTCTGAAATTGAACAAGTTTCTATAACAAACTATGTTAATATAAAGTTTAATTAGGTTAATATTAAAATGTTCCGATTAATAGGATTAGATAACTTGATGGGAGTTAAAACAACAAAAAGTTTTAAAAGTTAATAATAGTGTCTTTAGTTAAATAAAATTTATAAATATGTAAAAACAACTTATAAATCGTGTTTTATATCACGCCTAATAAATTTCATAATTTTCTGCAATTACTTAAAAAAAAAAAAAAAACTAATGATGAGATGTTTTGAAGTTATCATTTTTGTCTGGGATGGATGAGTGTTTTTCTATTATGTAATAATTTACATTACTGCGTTTGAATCTGTCAATTTTATCATTTTTTAAATTATAACGCTTAAATTTTTTTTTCTTTTAATGACTTTTCAGTTTTAATCAACCGAAATCGATAATAGAAGTATGTTTTTCATAATATTATATTTTTCTGTAGATAATTTTTTTTTTTTGTTGATACTAGGTCGACGAATATTAAGACACGTGTCCAAGGGTTCTTTCCAATGCGGCCTTGGAATAAAGGCCAAACATTTTTTTATCTAATTATAGATTTTTTGATATTAATGATTTTCGCCTTTGCTCTGCATGTATTAAGTGGTTATAATATAACAATAAGTAATTGTGTTTAAGGAAAAATATAGTCAGATTCATTTTTACTTTTAAAAACTCTCCTTAAATATTAATTTTCAACATAAAATTATAAATTTTCGGGCATGAACTTTAGAGGATATATATTTTTTTTTTCTGCCGATATCTCTTTTCAATTCATACCTCTTCTCAATTGTGTTCAAATTCAACGATATTAAAACTGTTAAAACGAGGTATTTCTGCACTTCAAACCCATGTCGATACATTTTACTTATTATTCTTAAGCACTAATTTTTACCGCAATTTAAAAATAAATTTCCATTACTCATATTTTTCGGCTATTCGAATTTTTTATTATTCGAAATTCACCAAAATTCCAATAACTTCAGTAATTCTCTACTCTAACCTAACGAATCGGTTAGATCCCTATAAACTACTCGAAATAGCTCATATCGAACCATTTGAACAAATTAGTACCAGAGATATAAAATAAAACGTTTAAAAAGTTTTTAATTTTTTCGAAAATGCTTTTTGTTCAGTATAACGATTTAAAATCTAGGTATCAATAAGGCAGATTTACGGCTTTCCAACAGTTATTGTAACGTTTCATTTGGATGAACTTATAAAGAGTTGTACATATAAATACACTGAACAATTCAACTCTGAATGTTTCTAATTTTTTATTATATTCATAATAATTTATTATGAAAATTTACATTTAATTGTTTTTTAAAGGTTTCCTACTTAAGGGTTTTAACTTAAAAACGAATCTGACTTAATTTTCCTTATAAAAGAAAAAATTAGTAGTGCTGTTTTACTTAAATTTTTTTTTTTTTGTAATTTGTTATACATTTAAGGTTATTTAAAACGACCAACAATTAGTTTCTCTTATTATTCTCTCTCTCTCTCTCTCTCTCTCTCTAGAGAACCTGTCTAAATTATATATATATATATTTTTTAAATATGGGTAAATGTTCGGTAGGATGTATCTTCGCTAATAATAGTCCGAATTCAATGATTTTTGTTTTACAGGAAATTTTATATCACCATAGAAATACGAATTGTTAGAAAAATAAATGTTAATATAAAAATATCTATATACTGTATACAGTAAGAAAAGAATAGTTAAACAATTTCTATAATAATACGAAATATTTTTTTCTCGTCTCCTTGGGCACTTTGGCTAGAAACTACACGTGTCTAATATTTTTCGACCTAGTATCATAGAAATCGCTGACCCCACGTGTGTAGCATCCCCTTCCCAGATTCTGAAAAGTAAACTTAGTTTATCAAAGCTAAGCTGGTGGAAAATTCGTTTTATCATTTATTACAGGACCGACCTGCCGAAGGATGTGGTTGAGGTTCGATTCACCGTAAAATTGGCTAAAAATATCGTAAAAGCGGTCCTCTTTACAGCTGAGGGCTGGTCTTAAGAGATAACAGCGTCATATGTCACTGTACTATTAAGGCTTATAGCTTTTTTTTATTTTTTACCAAAAAGAAAACTAGTTTTCAATTTTTAAAAACAAAAAAAGGGATACTATAAAATCAGATATGATTTGTAACTTTTCCTAACTTAGGAAGATGGACTGAAAATGTTATATAAAAGTATACTAGAAATTCTGTCATTTTGGTAAAATAGTTTGAATACAAATTAATATATATATATATATATATATATATATATATGTGTGTGTGTGTGTGTGTGTGTGTGTGTGTGTGTGTGTGTATATTTTAACAAATATATATTTTCCAAAAATATTCATATTAATTCCATTAACTGGAAATTCAGCGTAATTGTTGTACATATCGGTAAAGACTTAAATGCATACACGTCAATTAAAAGTGTTCAGCTGATGATGATGTTTGATGTATGATTAATTTAGCTCAGTCATTGACTGGATACGTTAATTAAATCCATCTTGTCCTTTGATTGATGGACAGTTTGCTTTTTTGATGAATTGATTCCTTAGTTTATATGTATTGATAGCATTTTTTTATTGCAAGCTGTATATATTTAATGTCCTTGTCGCTTAATTTATTGCTACATTATTAACATAATTAATTAATTAAAGTAAATTATACTAAGTAATATTTTATCCTTTTTTTTATGAATATATTTCGTATGAAAATAAATAAACATTTTTTTTTTTAAAACCTCTTGAGGTTCTTTGTAGAGAAATTCCACTGCGAATGATTGCCATCATGGCTTTTGATTACTAACAAGTATACTGGCTAATACAAATTGTTTATTTTTATTGTCGCAAAGACAGGCCCTGCCAGTTCGTGTTGGCGCACGTACCACAACGAACGGCCCAGCGAGTGCCAAGGATCTCGACACAAAACATTTTTATTTAGGACCAACACTCAGAATAGAATCCCATTCCACCTGTCATATTATTCTCTAGGCCTAGCCTAATCTTTTTTCTCTTTTTAATTTCGCTAAAATAAATCAGGTGCAAAGGACTGCTTGGTCGCCAAGGCGTCTAATTAATTTACCTGGAATAAATATTAAAATACATCCCGGGCCCTCCTGTGAACTAATGACTTAAAAGTTTAAAATTACTTTATGCTAGTATACCTTCATCTCTTCTTGAATCATAAAATTGTGTTATTTTAATACAATTAATAATTCATATTTTGGCTACTCTTCTGCTATAGTCTCTTTAGTGTTTAAGACTTAGACAAAAGACCTGTAATGGAAGGGACAGGCTACCAGGATAAGTGATGGCAAAAAGGCGGACTTTATGTGGCTCCGAAGGCGTGTCCTTAATCTTCCAGCTCACATTTTAAAGAACTAGAACTCACATTTCATCATGAAACTAGTTATTACAATATTAATGTTACTCATTTTATTCTGTGGCAAATCTAGAACCATCTCTTGAAAACAATCTTTTATTCACCTTTTTCAAACAATTTTTTATAAGCATATTCAGTTAATTATAGAAGGATAGTCCGGGTGGCGGTCAATAAAAGTATCAAAATTGTAAAGGAAATTATTTATTGTAAACCATCGTTGCAGGGCTTAATCGGATTCATAATCTTCTGTTAATTTGTGATGTTACTGGCTGAAAAAAAGTTGATACTCGTTGTTTTCAACTCGAGAAATCCTAAAATATGAATTAATATGAATCTTTATCACTACAGTTTCCTTGTACGAATTTTATAGTGTGCGAGAGTTGTATGATGTGCTTACCGCACCAGTATTTTTGATTTAAAAGTTGTCCATCCTAATAGTTGTTTGACAAAATGTCAACTAACTTTCGCTCATGGACTAGATTATTTACCTTCCAATGGTTTCGTGTAATCAAAGTAGTTTGTATTTTGATTTTTTATCATGAAGGTAACACTTTTTATCAAGTTGGCCTTTTAATGTTTTATCCTATTCCAATCTGCTGATGGTATTATTTTTGCATCCATATTTTTTTTCTCCTCTTCAGCCATTTATTTTTCTAGTTTATATAGTTGTGTTTTGTTAATAAAGTAGTAATTTATTCAAAGTTTTTCTACAAAAATATTTTCTTTTCTCTCGAATATATTGTAAAAATTAGTCAAGTTAATAAAAATGTCTCTCTACAATTTTGTATCGGTACCTGCTTACCATAACGGTATATATGTTTTTGAATCCTTACCATTCACATTGGGATATCTTCGTTTAAATATAACAGAGACGAATTACATCCGAACGCTTTATTGGAGTTTCATCCTCGAAGGATATTGGAAATAAGATTTACTTAAACTTATATTTAGTTTATATTTGGAGATAAATCAACGGTTTTAGAAATAATTGCATTAATGAGGAAAATTCCTATTACTTCTACCTTAAAAGTTTCTCCAGAGGCGTGGCCAACCCACCTCTTTTTGCCTTCACTTTCAAGCCAGCTTGTTTAAACAGTCTCCATTCTTAATTTTAAGTTCTTGTAGATTCCCTAAGAGTTGTTTTGGGTAAATTGTAAACATTTGGTTAGGATTCACTCTTATCACGTGTCTACGAAATTCCCAATATTGTCTTCTTTCCCTTTTTTTATTTAGTTTCCAGATTCCGTATAAACGTCTTCATTCATGAAATCCTTGTAATTTAATGTAATTATCAATTTTTTTCTAGATTGGGGATGCTTGCCCTTTCTATACCGTACACAATGATCAGTACACCGTCTCTATACTAATCGTATATGGGAATTGCAATATTTGGATTTGATTCGAAAGCTCAGGTTTTTCTTAATTTTGTCTTTATATAAATCTTTTTTTTCCATTTTGGTCCATTGTTTGACTTCCCTTGATTGAATTGCTGATTTGTCTTCCATATTTAGCGTCTTGTTGTGAGTTTTATAGAAATTGATGTACATAAATAGACTTTTACGAAGTAATCTAGGATTTTGCTAATCAAAAAGAAGCTATGAATTTTATCATCAGTGATTAACTGCTTAATCTTCCTTGAAGCAGTCGCACTTTTTGGTTTAGTCTTGTTTATTTTTATTTATGTATCACAGAAGTAAAAAGGACCAGTGGACCTATAGGGTAAATATGGCATAGGTCAGGATAACTAGTGAATGGACTTTTGTTTTCTTACTGCTTAAAGAATACTGCAATTTCTAAAAGCGGAGTCGCTGTTGTGAACACTAACAACTAAACAAACGTGTATTAATCTGTTTTATTGGTTAAAAATGGCCAAAATTGGTCAATTCTTGTTAATCTAGTAATGTTATTGATTATAGGAATTAGAAGACCCCGTGTACCGCCGGGCCTTATGTCCTTAGTCTAAAGATGAAACTGTTTATAATTCCTACTAGATATCAATTTTTTTTTACCATCTTAGCTTTCTCATGCTATTTGTCTTTATAAAATAGATTCTTAAACCCTTATTCACGTTATATTTATATCGTTTTTATTGATTTGTTGTCATTGTCTGTTACATCCATGATACTCCATCCTCCCTAAGATATTAATATCTTGTAAGACTCCAGAGCTCTTCGTGGCCGAGAGTATCAAAGCGAGCCTGAGCAAGGAGGTCAGTGACCCGGTGCTTGGCAAGGCCAGTCATTGACCACCGCTCCGCTCCAACCTTCCGCTTTTCTCACAGGTCCTTTAAATCCTGAAGGGGGTTTAAAGGATACCTTTAAGGAACTCCTAAGGATGCACTTTTATTACGAACCACGAGGTCATTACTTGCAGTCATGAGATGAAATATATCTGTAATTGTATATCGCTTCCTATATAACTGCTTCGTTTTCGTACGAGCTACCTCATTTTAAAATACGTTACCTAAGCTACCCAACTTAGAATTATCCATCCGTAAAGCTTCTTCCTTAACATCAATTGTATATCCATCTCCTTGGATATATATCTTTCATAATCTTCTATCAATAAAAACTCGCATAAATAAGTATCTTTTTTGTTGTTTATTTATGTATATAATTATTATTTTAGTTACATTCAATATCATTTAATGTAGTCAGACAAGTGCTGTCGAAATTGTCCTATTTGTTATTCTTAAGGGACACATGCACATGAATCCATCCCATTAAAACTGTTATTTAAATTTAACTATTACATAACATGTAATATTTTCCTAATACACAAATGTTCCATTTTCGGTCCGAATATTTTACGTATTACTTTATTTTTAAAAACCACTAGTTACTGTTCTTAACTTAGTGTTAAAGGCCACCTTTCACACATACACAGAACAGTACAAATAAATTAATGGAATGATCATTAACAACAAGTAAAGTAATGAACGATAGAATTGCAAATATAATTAAATGGAGAGAAAAGGAATGAGGAAATAAATGAGGTGTAAGTATGCTCCAATGACACATAAAGTAGATAGATAAATACAATTAAATTTACACAGTGTCAACTAATAATCTTTCCATGTTATTTTAATGTTAATTTAATTGCAACAATTTACTGAACCACGGTAATATTAATTCTGAAGTAGCTACACTTCGCTTGGAATTCTGTTTCGGATTTGATAAAACAAACATTTTGAGAAATGTTATATTATTCTTACTTGTTTAACATTTGTCAAATTTGCTTATTTTTTTGCATTTAATAATATTTGTTCTAGATGTCTCGATAAGCGTTATTTTTTAAACATATACCGGTTCGCAAGAAATGGTGAAAATAAATTAAAAACATTACCCAAAGTTTACTATTCCGTGTTATGAATTCTCTCATGCTCAATGTTTTCTAATCTGAAAATCCTTCATCCTTTGCCAAGTATTGTTTATCTTCTGTTAAATGTTTTACAAAATTTCGTAGTTGTTTATTTATTGTTCTTTTTGTCACCATAATTCAAATATGTTTACAACAAAACCGTGATAAGTGAACCAGGACATTGGTTTTGAAATCTGAAACAGTTCGAAGTATCCTCATAGTTTGAATTCGAAATTTGTAATAATTACAGATGGATTCCGAGATAAACCATTATCTTTAAGACTTTAAGATAATCAAGTATTTAAAAAGTTCCTAAAATTGAAAAACGGCGTTGAATTCTTTTTGAATTTTGAGCACAGAATTTGTACGTATTTTATTTAAGCCAGAGTTGTATGATGCGCGCACCGCACACATATTTTTTTGTTTAAAAATTGTCCATTCTAATAGTTGATTGACCAAATGTCAACTAACTTTCGCTCATGGACTAGATTATTAACCTTCTAATGGTTTCATAAAGTTCAAAGTTGTTAGTATGTGGATTATTTACCATGAAGGTAACATTTGTAATAAAGTTAGTCTTGTAATATTTTATATTGTATTACATTTTTATTTATCTTGCTCTTTGTTCTTAGCCCTGATAACGACTTGAAACTCTGGCTAAAACGTTGGCACTTCAGTTCTCTCAACTTATTTGTTATTTACTGACCACACCTATAACCATCTTCTCCTGATATATATTATCTAAGCTTAACTATCTTCTAATCAGCAGAATATATCAGTTATGTTTCTATTTATCAATCTCAATTTGTATTCTGTACATTTTAGTGTTTAATAATAAATTAAAAATCCGTTGTTTTTTTTTAAATTTCACCGTACGTAATAACAATGAGGCCAAAAGAAAATCTTAAAACGACGCAAAAATACATTTGTTAAAACAAAAAATTCAGCGTACAAAATAATAAACCTATTATTGGCGATTTTAAATTAATGAATTTAACAAATTTTTTCGTCCTCCCTCGAATTATTTTGTCGAAATTCCAGCAATGTTTTAAATATCAGTTTTTTTGCAAATCTACTACCACTACAAATTAAAAGCTTTATTTTACTCTGTTGTTGTATGGCAATGTTATTGTTTATACAAGGATTTACGTTGTGGAATGTCAAAATATTTTCGTAACGCTCTCAAGCACTATGATCTTCGGAACTCGACACGTACTCTCCTACCTCGACCCTTAATTAGAGGAGAAATATAAATTGTTTTGGAATCGTTATGTAATAGTTTTTAGAAGAAAAAAAAATCCTAATATTTTACTTTGCAAATGAAAATCGATACTGATAAGCAGTGGTAGATCAATCTATAAATTATTACGAAAATAATATTGTATAATAATTCGTAACTCTTTTCTTTTAAATACTTAATTAAATAGAAAAGTAGCAGTAGGACTTTCTTTCGAGCGAACAGCACAAGTTAGGAATGCCAGTTTCACAACGGGTATCGTTGTAAGACACGATCTGGAGCAATTGGATTGTGAAATCTCTTACTGGACTCTATCTTTTTAACTAATTAATCAATTTTATATAAGACTATGCTCCTATGTTTTCATATTGTGTATTTATATATGATTAGCCTAATTATGTCGGTACTTAAAAAAAAATATGCCGCTTTTTTTAATTTATAAATTGCATATATTTTCAAAGTAACTTGACATTAGAATTAATTTTTAATTTTGTAACTATATGAACGTATATAGGAATCGAAAATTAGTAATGCATAATTTTTATACAATATAAACTCTTTAAAAGGTTAACATTAAAAAATTAAAGCTGTACCCCTCATGAACGGTCAGGAGTGCAGTAATTTGTAAATAAAAGTACCGTTACTAGACCAATGGTTGTGCAAGGAGCTGATTTAGTCAAAATCTTGCTCGACCGCTAGATTTTTACCCAATTAAGAGTACCTACTTAATAAGGCTGTGTGGATACCGGAGGCCTCCCTAAGCCAAAGGGTTGAGTCAAGCCTACTGTGAAACAGGATAATTAACTGCCACAGCCGGATTCGAATCCGTATCCTTGCTGTTAGTAACACAGTCCCTAACCTCTGAACCACCCACTCATACAATAATCTAACATATTAACAAAAAACAAATGTAAATAGTATTACATACTAATAAAATTTTCATAAGTAATGACCGATAGATTCAATGCTGAAATTTTGAGTTTGTACATGCTTATTTGAACGCCTAAAGTGTAGAGTGGTAGAGGAGTCAAAATTCCTGAAGGGTGCTGAAATTGGTTCGTAGTGGAGTGTTTCTATTATTAAAAATGTTTAGTCGCTTCAACTTTTTTGTTAGAAACCTGAATGAAGTTGTCCAGTTAGATGATTTTCCGTTATACAGGGGTTTCAGCTTAGAGAATTTTCACTATATATATACACATCAGAAGTTATATACTGAACATATATTTTTATATAAATAATAAATCAAATTTTATTATCGATAGGTTATAACTGTAGCAATTGCTTTGTCCTTCGAAGATATTTTTTTTTTTTTTAACTTTCACAGTTCTCCAGCCTGAGGAATTTCCAGTAGTACTTTTGTTTTGGTAATTCTGATACTAAAACCAAATTGTATTAATATCGTATTATAGTCCAATTTCTTTTATGAATCCGTCTTCATAATATGAGTTTTCTCGAATAACCAAAGAAAGTCAATTAAGGAATATCTCAATAATGTTGACGGATGGGAGATTAAATAGCATAATAATTTTGTTCTTAATATATTTTGCACTGTGCACGCTAAACATCAATAACAGTAAATCATCGGTTTTTTTTTTTCTATGCCCGATTTGATTTCTTCTCAAAGGCTAATTTACAATCAGAATCCAGGAAAAAAAATTCCCATTTTATTGGAAATTGCGGTGTTGATGAGCCGGGTAAGTTATAAAATCAACAATAGCTTTAAATAATATACTAGCTGCCACTGTTATGAACTAGCTAAGATCAAATCTAAATTCCATAAAGGAACGTAGATTAGATGATAACTATATTCCTCCAATAAATTCCACGAAGTTTTTTTTAAATTTTTACGTTTTTGGAGGGAGGAATAGTGAACCAGTATATTCAGAGTCTTTGTGTGTTCTTTTGATAAGTAATAATTAATTTTCTATTGCCGCCGTTTTCCCTATTAGCCAATAGCCAATAGAGGTGGAGTTGAATCCGACCCGAAGGCAAACCACTCGCCATTATTTCAAAAAAACGAAAGTTGTCCAAGACTCTTGTAAAACTGTTCGTAGCCTTATGAAATTTTGATTTCCATTTCTCCAACGAGCTACGAGACACGTATCTTATCTTTCCTGTTCTATAATAGATTCCTAATCTCTTGTGACCTTTATGTCGTCACAAAATATCCATTTTGATTTTTAGGTCAAAATATTCCTTTCCATTAGTTAGTAAATGTTTTTGATTCGTATATTATGCACAATCCGGTTTATAATTTATAGTAATGAAAAGTGATAATCTATCAGGGAACAATCGAATTCGTGTGTAGATAATTATATAGACTTGAGAAAAAAAATAGTAATTATATTAGAATTTTTATTTATCTTAAATTTATATATAAAATTATATTTATTTAAATGAAATATATAAAAGAAAGCGAATTATAAAATAAATTAAAATTATATGGAGAGTTTAAAAATAAAACCATTTGTTTCAAACTTAAATTAAATCCAACTGTGACATTTAATGTTTGATCTAACTCAAACATTTTTTTTTGTTTTTTTTTACTATATATCAGAAGAAAATAAAATTGTCGATTACTGAAAATCATTTTCGCTCCTTTGTTAATTTACTCGTGGACATTAATTGTAACAACTGCTTTGTTTTGTGTTTTCGCTGTATGTTGTTAAAATAAGTGCGAAGGGAATAATTACAATACAGGCAAATTATTCTAGGTGTTACAAACTACAATAAACTTTTAGTAACTAATAAGTTACAATTGGTTTTTCAACATAGTTATTTATTTAATAGCATTGGATCTTTATTATTTAATTTATATTAACAAATTAATAAATATTTTCTTAATTTTGATTAATAACAAATTTTTTCTTCTGTTTCAGGTGATTATTTTTTTCCTATTTAATCCGTTTACACTGCTATCAAGTTAATGTAAGTAACAGAGTTTTGCTATTTACAGGCCATTTCTAAGTCAAGGTATTATAAAAATATTATTTTTATAAGATAGTATGTAATATTATTTTTCAAAATATTATTAATAATCATAATAATTTGTAATTGGAGAAGTTTGTCGGGGGATGCGGTCAGCAAAGAACAACATAAATAAACAAAACCATATTTATTTATTTTACGCCGACGTTTCGACCTGAGTTTCAGGTCTTCATCAGGGGTTATGGCGTAGAAGGTAGGCCTGCAACTACATAATGAGGGGTAAAATAAAATATAATAATTTAAAATTTAATTTAGTTTGATTTTTGCTTATTTATTTTTATCGAGTGTTAGTGTTATGAGATTATAATGTGCAACAGTTCAGTGTGAAGGCGTCTACATATGGCAGTCATGGGCTATAAGATAGTGTTAGCTGCTGTCACCATGTATCTGAGGTGTTGCTGTAGCCGATGCCTCCGCGATACGACCTTCTTGTTTCCTCTGTTTCTCGAAGAAATCAGCAATTATCTCCGCTTTCCCGCCTTAAACGTTTCTTTAATGTGTTGTAATGTCACCATTACAGGTCGTTTTTAACTACACATCTCTTTAATATTGCTATTTCTGTGTAGAATGCGTACTTTATTTTAATAAAAGTTATTTTTTAACCGAATAACACAGCGGGAATGGGCCTGAAACAGCATTTTTCTAACATTAAGTCGTATAAATATCAATTTGTATTTTATATCGTGCAAACCATAAATATATCAGTTTATGAACGCAATATTCCGCTATTTTTTTCTTCTCTTATATGTTTTGAGCTAGATATAACTTTTCTGTTATTTAAAAAAAAAATAAAATAACTCTTAAAAAAGCCCACATTGGGATTAGTTGATAATGATTAGTTATTTTTGGAAGTTTTACTTTATAAAAATTCAAAATACGAATCATAACAATTTAGAATTTTTTTTTAATCTAAATTAAGGAAGTTTAATTTTATTAACTGTAATTAGTTATCCTTATCATTGGGGATGGAATGTATATGTGATAAAAATGTCAATGTACAATTTTTTTTTTTTTTTTTTTTTTATTATTTTTTATTGTAATTTACAACTGTACAAAATAATACAACAGGTAAATATGTAGTATGTTTCATATACACTTGAAAATCTTGGGAAGGAACCTACCATCTTCTTAATGTACAATTAAAAATGTATTTATTTATTTTATGTTTTGCTGATTATTTTCCTTGTATTTGATTGATTTTGTTTGTTATGAAATTAAAGAATGTTAATGTGTTAAAGTTCTTAATTATTTGTTAAAATAAATACTGTAAAACTTAAGAATCACATTTGGTTTATTCTTTGACTTCAACTAAATTCTATTTAAGGCATCTCGAATGAAATCACTGGACAAGCGAGACAATATTAAAATTTGAAAATAAAATATAGCAGAGGAAATTGATGTACGATAATTAATTTAATTCTTTTTAAAAAAAAATATTTGAGAAATCGTCTGTGAGTGGTGATTTAGAGTTTCGGGATTCATTCAGTAGTGAACTTTGATCCTGGTGGAAAAAAAAAGATGCAGTTGACTAGAGAAAAAAAGGAGCGAGCGGAAATATGTAGTTTTTAATTTTGTAATGATTTTTTTTTTTTTTTTTCGTGGGGTTGATGTCCTGATGAAAACGGATTGAAGCCTCTTTTTCTGCATTGGTAATGAATTTTAAGAGGGAGCTGCAGAAATTTGATCTTTTGGAACGGGAAAGTCTGCATTTTGTGTCAGTCAGCTGGTGACGGGGCTCATCAGGTTTGTTAATTCAAATAATTTAGTTATTTGTACTCAGTCGAGTCTGATTCTGTTAGTGTCTGTCCTTTGTGACGGCTAGTGTCCTGAATAAGGGGTTCGTACAGTGCTGGAGGCAGTCAAAAAATTTGATATGGGATTGATTGATGGGATAAATTCTGTCACAGTCGGTAGTTCAAACGTGAAGAATGTCTGACAATACCGCTCTGAAACTATTGGAGCCTCTTGGGCGTTGAAGGTCCTCATGTACCCTGCTACTTCAGGCAGAGGACGCTTGTTCTTCTGGAAGGAGAAAATAACTGTAATATTCAGCCCTTCCAGTTATGATTTAGTTCTGTACTGATATACTGAATCTATTTGCTTTAACTTTTTCATACTGTTGTGAGAAGCGCTATCTGTTTTCATGAAGTTGTCCGAATAGACGAAACTTTATTTAATAATTTATAGCTATTAGCGACTTTCCTTTTTGAATTTTCTATTTAAGATAATTGAATTTACTATGAAATGTTTGAAAAATGTTTCAATCGGTAAGAGAGAAAAGGATGAAGACGTAGAGCGCAGAGACGAGCAAGATGACACGTCACGTCCACTCCAGAACTTGGTATCTCGGGTAGAATTAGCGATTCATAGCGTAACGTCAGGTGTTAATTACATGTGCAACTCCCACCCCCGGAGTGCTGCAGTTATGCAAAAAAGTATGCAATTAATGCCCAGTCTAATGTCGGAATGTAGCCTAGTCGTATGCCCGGCCACTCCCACGGCTCAGTCCGGCTAACTCCCATTGTTGCACTTTCACTTCTCAGTTTGCTACAATAAAATGATTTCATGATCATTTGGCGCACAGATGTTTAAGCTCCCTAGACTTGGATGAGTACAGGGATATGAGTAAAATCAAAATATAAGAAAAAATTTAGGAGGTTACGTTCATAGCTCTGGTGAGAATAAAATCACTAGAACTTTTTAATTGTATATAGCTGCGATTGTATATTTATTTTATAGTTACTTAAATTTCATTTTCTTGTACATAAATTTATTACAAACTTTTATTTTATTATATTTTTGACAAAGATTTATGCTTTTATTTATACATATTATGGTAGTATTTTCTTTTATTTATATATTTGTTTTTTTTTCTTTTGATTCACTAAATACTATAATTTATTATCATTTACATTTCCCCCTATTTTATTCTATTATTCTTCTATTTATACATATGTGTATATATATCGTGTGGATGAATATTTAAATATTAATACTGGGTGCCCTTAATTTGTGATAGTTTGTATTAATTCTCTTCAATAAAATAAAATAACAAAAAAGAACTTCTTGACTGTTCAAAATTAAGGTTGTCTCTCGCCGTAATAGGTTAAAGTTTCATTCATCTGCCAACGAAAACATTGGATTTGAACTCGAGGATTTAAGAGTTAGTACATGAGGCAAACACACAAGTATAAGTCCCTTTCCTAAGAATTAATCTAATTGATATTTAAGTTTATGAAACACTTTTATGAAATGTCTACGAGAAATAATATAGCGTAAAAAATAAATAAATAAAGAACTTATTTATAGGCTCTGTTATAAATTCGGAATAGGTCCAAAGACTTCTGTTCAAGATTCTTGTGACCTTAAAAAGAACTAAATATTAAAAAAGAATGGTCAAAAGTAGAGCCAATGTAAATTAGCTTTTTAATGTGAGCTCGAATATTTGTATACAAGTTCAAGTTATTTTAATCTATATAACATTTTCAGGTAAAAAAAAATCTTATATTTTGCGGATTTTTTAATGTTTTTGACGATTTTAGTACAAACGATGTGTTCAAACGAATAAATTCGTTTTAGAATACAGATTTTAATAAAAATCCACCATAATTTATAATTTGGGTATTCTCGATCAGTGGAGGAAATTAATGTGATTATTGTGATGAAGCCTCTGTTATGAAATCCTTATTATTATTCGTATTTCATTATAAATTGATTTTATGAATGATTTTGTTGTTCTTTTTTTTTTTTTTTTTTTAAATTGTTTTATGTTTTTGACTATTCAAGTATACAGGAATTGAAATCAATATGAATTCATTTTAAAGTCTGATTTAAAATCAGAATCAATTAAAAATATATCCTATCCTATCGGAAATGTCTGAGTTTAGGTTATAAAATTGGCAATACGCTCAAAAAATGCCATTGTTATGACCCAGCGAAAATCGAATTTAAATTCTTAAAATTGTTGAGATTAAGGGGAGAGAACATGTTTAGTTAGACACCCTGTGTAATAAAATGCTCGCGCGCATATGCTAGTGGGTACGTAGTGTACTTCTCATATAAGTAAGCTTTACTTCTTTCATAATGTAGTTTGAAAAAAAATTGGAAGAAGATAGTTGACCGTATGATGAAGATAGTCCGGGTGGCGGTCAATAAAGCTATCAACATAATAAAAAGGGTTAACAATAAATAGTTTTATTTTGCTATTTTGATAATTTTATTTACCGCCATCCGGACTAACTTCCTGAAAAAAAAAATGTTTTTATAACTTTTAATAATTTATACTCGCTATTCATTCGAATCCACAGACGAGAATCAATGATGACATAAGACAATGATCATAACGAGACTCGTCTAATAGTCGATAGCCAAATACTCGATTAGGATATCGATCCATCGAGCCTCCCACTCCTCAAGAAGAGAGAGGCTAGCTAACGGTAAGGCCGACCTCGGGAGCAGTGAAAGATGCAAGGCTGCACTCACTCATTTCTTCCTTCGTCTTTTCCTATCTATCCTTGTCTTCATCATCCTCCGGGTCCTACAGTATTTATCTGCTATTCGATACTTGAGGAAGCTGGTTATATCGATCTAAACGCCCTTGTACGTCTTTCTCATACCTGCCTTTGCTTTCTTTCTCTTAATGGAAAAGCCTTTCGATGGGAATGAGACAAATGTTCAACAGTCTTCAGGTTATTTTAACTATTAGGATCTTTGCATATTTTTTTCCACAACTTTTATTTCTATGATTGGAGAAGATAGTCGGGGGGTGCGGTCGGTAAAAAGAACATAGATAAACAAAATTATTTATTCATGCCGACGTTTCGACCTGAGTTTCAGGTCATCATCAGGGAGCTTGCAGGAAAGAAGTCTTAACTAAAACTCAAGAGTTTTATTTGCATGATTTCTAGAAACACTTCGCGATATTTTACATTTTACTTTTTCATCACCATTGGTAATAGTACAAGAGCCCAAGAGGGAAAAAGGCAGTTATTTTACCAAATCAATTTATATTTGCAAATATCATGAAAATTACTTCTACGAAGATAAACGTCATAAACTACTTATTAGTACATTAAACTAGCTTTAATTTGAGTGTTAATTAACATTTGTACATCACATGGTTCCTGAGATATTTCAAAATACATTCATTAACTACTAATCCTTTTGTACATTTCTATAAAATTTTGTTTTTAAAAAGATATATCTCAAGTAAATAGCTCTATTAGGGCTCATATTTCAGGAAATTTACTCTTCTTAATGATGTTCCCTTAGGTTTTCTTGTGTTGTTTGTAGTTTTAAAGATATAGGAATGCAAAAATAATTTTTTTTAACGTTTTGAAACAGCCGCTAATTTTTATTCCCCCCACCTAAACTCATCAATTTCGACTAGTAATTATTCATAGCATTCATTAAAGTAATAAATAACGTTAAATAACTGTCTTTTTTTCCTTTCCGACTCTTGTACAATATGGAAGTTTTGTATTAATGTAGATAATCTAGGGAGAAAAAAGTCTGCCTTCAGAATTGAAAATTTTCGCTTCCATTTCAGATTTTATACATCAAGGAACAAATTTGAGTTTAGACATAATCTATTGAACCGTTTAACCTATTTTTTTTTAATTTTCAGAGCGTATGCAAGTTGGTATCTAGTTGATCCCATATTAATTTTAAATCACAGATTTGGAGGAAAGTTGAAAAATGTGAAAAATTGGTCTTGTATTATTTTAATCATACTATTTCCCTTATTATACTAATTTCCCTTACTCTTACGAAAAACTCTTGATTTCTTATATCAGTAAATAATATAATAAATATATTATAATTTATATTATAAACCATAGCAATTTTTTTTTAAATATACTTCATTAACCAATTTAAAGATTTGTTTAAAAGCACTGCAACATTATTAGGTGAATAAGTAAAAAATTATGATTATTTCATTTAAAAGGCTGATTTAACTCAATAATATTCTCATCTCTAGCAAGAATATTACGTGGTAAAATGTATTTATTTTGTCGATCATCGGTTGTTATAGATAACTTCGATTTGTTTTTATTTCAAAGATAAACTTCGATTAACAAAAAGTGAGAGAAAATTAATCTGAAGTTCTTCTTTATATTTATCTGTAATTTGGAAAACGACGCTACCGGAAGAATGTCATTTATATTTTTAGCTTCATGCCTTGAATCGGAAGCGCACGCAACGTGAGGTGCTTGCGTTCAAACACGGCAACAACTAGCGCCTGAAACGTGATTAATAATGTAACAGAAATTACTATTATTGATTATAATTTGTAATACACCTCTACACGCTATAATAATTAACTTGTACATTTCTCTTTTCGAATGATATTTATAATTAATTTAATGTGTAAGGCACTAATAACTCTTAAGACACGGCTTCGAATCCGGCTTATATATTTATATATTCTGTTACTGTAGTCATGAGTCAGCCCTATGGTTTCAGGTCCATAAAGTAGGCACCCTTAATTGAAGAAAAATCTGGCGGTTGAGTATGGTCTTGAAAAATTCACCTTCTTGCATAACCGTTGTTCAAAAACAGGACTTCCTTAGTACTAAACCCCTGATGTCGTTTTTCCTGGGGTCTCTGAAGAAATGACCAGAATGTGTGGGTGATATATATCACTTCGCTATATTCATAGCAGAGTATGAATGTGCCAAAAAAAAGTGGTACTTTAACTTAATTTTAGGTCTAGAGTCGTTTCGATATTGGAACCTACTACAAAAAAAAGTGGTACTTTAACTTAATTTTAGGTCTAGAGTCGTTTCGATATTGGAACCTACTACAAAAAAAAGTGGTACTTTAACTTAATTTTAGGTCTAGAGTCGTTTCGATATTGGAACCTACTACAAAAAAAGTGGTACTTTAACTTAATTTTAGGTCTAGAGTCGTTTCGATATTGGAACCTACTACAAAAAAAAGTGGTACTTTAACTTAATTTTAGGTCTAGAGAGTCGTTTCGATATTGGAACCTACTACAAAAAAAAGGTAGCCTTTTAAATAACCGTTAACGTTTTATTTCGCAGGAGTGGGTGGAGCCCCGCCTCAAGGACGGGTTTAATCACTTGAAAAAAAAATACAAAACATATTTATTTGTTAATCCCATCCGTTTCAGTTGAAAAACATGTGAAACAAAATGCAGCAGACAATGACTGCACCAACATAATTGAACCGGTAGTGATAGCTTGTATATATTAAGATTATTAAGCTTGATAAAATACTTTTATGGGCATTTAACTTTTGTACAGAATCCTCTTTTCTCAATTTTGTCATCAACGTCCTGTTCAGAGCCTCAGAGAAATGTCAAGATTCATTTATGTGAACTGTGACGAAATAAATATTAATGACTCAGATGGGAATCGAACCCCCAACTTTCTGAACCAAGCCCCAATGTGCTCGTCTATTAGATCCTCTAGTTTCAATTTTTACCGAAAATATGAATTGGGTCAAAACGAAAATAAATTTGTCAAAACAATACTGGAGTTTAACGATTTCAAATTTTTTTTTTTGTTTCGTACCCTTCCATTGGTATTTTTATAATACATAATTACCACGTTTCCATATAATAATGTCATGCTTCCGCAGGGTATGGAGCGGTCATGACAAAGATTATTGACAATTCTAGTTTTTTCTTCCTTATTTCTACTAAGATTATTTCCTTTCTTCCTCCTTAAAGCCCCTTGTTATGTGATTAATTTCTGTTGTATTTAACTTACCTTATATTTGTTGTTATTATTATTATTTTTTTATTTAGTTTTAATAGGCTTAAATCAAAGACATATGCTTAATTACCATTTATAGGTCAAGATTTAAATTCTCTTTATTTACCTCTTAATACATGGGATTTTTTTCAAAGCCAACGTTTCAAGGATATCTTCAGAGGTAAAATAATTAAATAAGAAAAAAAAATTGAATTTCTATTAAAATTTGTTGTTAATCAAGATCTCATTAATCTAGCGTTAAAAAAAATATTTTTATGCTAGATTCACTAAACTATTATCCCTCATACTGTTCTTTATGGATACAAAACGTAGCAGTTTATATTAAGATAACAATATCTTAATTGTTTTAAATTAAGAATTTTATTAATTATAATAAACTGGATCCTTTTATTCTAAACTTTATTATTAATTTATTTCACATCGCCAGGGTTTCGGCCAACATGGCCATCAAGTATAATCTATTTATTATATACTGCTTTAATTAAAATTTTTTTCAACATCAGTTATATAATTATTATTACTTCTCACATAACACACTTCAAATTTAAAGTTCACAGTTACTACAATTTAGTTGTAGTATGTTAGCGTTACTGTAATTTGTAACTAAAATAGTTTCAGGATATTTATTATGCCCATGTTCTATTAAATACTTTTACTTAACCTATACAAATTTATATAATAAGAGAAATCATATTTGATATTTATTCTCCATTTAGCGTATTATTACCTACTTTAGTCAGTTGTTTATATATATTTTTTTAATTAGAAATATTAGAACCTTTAATTTACGAATATTACCTTAACCTACCTCCTAACAAGGTTACAATGGAACTTGGATTCGACAACTCATATTTTGTAAAGATGTATTAATAGAGCTATCTTATTGTTTACATTTCTTATATTCGTATGTTAGTTAAAAGGAAATGTACAATGAAAATGCCTCAAAATTTGTTTTTAAGGAACATAACTTTCAAATATTTTTCTGGAGGACCAAATCCTTTGAACGGGAGTAAGGTTGGTCCGGACCTGGATTTCTAGCTTGGTTGTCCGCCGACTACTACGGTTTGGGAACCTCGGAGTTTAAAGAATCGAACTTCCCATTGCTAGTTTGGCAAGGACTCTAGTTTTCATCGCTACCAAACCATCGGATTCATTCGCTCATTTACTATTACGTTGCATTTTGCAGATTTGAAAAAAAAGTACTACATTTTTAAGAAAGGGTCACAAGTATCGATTCTATTGATAAATATTCAACACTAGCACGGGATATACACAGTATACAAACCTTACTTGTATCGTCTTCTTGAAAGGACATCCTCCTCCCCAGTTCCTTTAGACCTAGACACCCCTCATCCCAGATCCTCTCCAGCCTTCCTGTTCCACGACAGCGGGGGCCGCCCAGAACACCCTTGACATTTGAGCCACGCCTGGCTCCGCCCTCTCTTTCATAACCAGTCCACATACCTGCCTACCTGGACCTACCTGGGCCCACCGTTCACTTTCCAGACCCACATCCCCACCACTTCAGCACAGCACTTCTGGCAAACCGTATCGGGGTCGCCGGTGGTTCGGAGTGCAGCAGCCTTCGTCAAGAGGAAGTATTGTGTAGCAGTTCAAGTATTGGAGAATCATAATGGAGGTAATGCAAGAGTTTGTTTAGTGTTGATTTTAAATTATTATTTAATTATATTTGTAGTTAATTACTAAATTGTTTTAACAATTAAAAAGAGAAATTATACAAGTCGGCCATAGAAAGCAAAAGTATGTCGATCAAATCTTTGCGGTAGCTCAAGCGCTCACTATATAAATCTCGTTCTCTCTTTCTCCCTATATAAATATATAATTATATCATTAGCTCTAGAAAGAGCCTGCCTTTGTCCCACATAGATTTTGAGTTGCCTGTAGCCTCAGTACTGCAAAGTGAATGCATGAAAATAAATAACACTAAGTATTGTGAAGTCAAATTTTTGGAACTAGAAAATCACAACATCGCCAATTATAAAATTTTAATATTTTTAAAATATAAACCAGTCAAGTATATTAAAATAAGAAAAAATATTTCTAGGTAATTTTTTATTACCACTCGCATAATATATATTATAAAAACATTATAAACAGCATAAAATACTATATAAATAGCATGATTTGACTGCTCATTGAGCACATTAGCTGATGAATGGCACCCTTCGGTTGTCAACGAGACACATGTAGGAGCACCACGTGGTCGGTCGGCAGTGAAAAGTTTGTGTTTATATATACATATATATATATATATATATA
>NW_027112074.1:1751356-1799327 GCF_000696795.3 Halyomorpha halys | reverse complement strand
ATGTATTATGCAAAGCTAGGACGTTTGTATATTTAAAACATGTTATAATTTTAAAAAATATTTTAAAAACATGAATTTAATTAATTAAAAAATATATACTGTTTAGCATAAAATTAAGTTAAATTCGTAACAAACTAATCATTTTAAGATTATTATAACTATAAATTTTATTTATTCAATATTTTGGAAGCCTTGTGTCACTATAATTCTTTTGTTAATATATACTGTATGTTCCTAGAACTTAAAACACTTGAATTGTTGAAAACGTGATTTTAATTAATCCAAAAGCGAGAACTATATTTACGATAGTTAGTGACCATAATAACTATAAAATAAAAATATATCCATTAAATAAGTAGCAAAATGAACTTTTATAGATCAATACAATAATAAATTTTATTTAAAAATTGTAAATGTAATTAATTAACTTAAATGTAAATTTAATTGATTCAAAAACTATAACTATATTTACTATTGTGTATCAATTAAATAAAAAACGAAATGATGTTTAAAGATTATTAATATTATAAATTTTAATTTTTTATTCAGCATTTTGGGTGCTTTGTACCACATATAATAATTTTAAATACATACGGTACATGTTCCTGGTACTTTAGCAAGTAAATAGTTAAAAACTTAATTTTAATAATTCAAATACGATAGATATATTTACTATTAAGTATTTATTTCAACATTTTAGGAGCCTTGTGCCACATATAAACCTATTAATTAGATATGTTGCATGTTCGTGGGACTTGAGCATGAGAATTGTTGAAAAACGTAAATGAAATAATTCAAAAACTGTAACTACATTTATTGTTTCATTTAAATGAGTAATGAAATAAGCTTTTAAAGATGAGTTAAAACATTAACATAAAGTTTTATATATTATTCAACATTCTGCTACCGTGTAAAGCAACGTTATGCCGTTAACTTTAAAGTTTATTTTGTCTTTCAAATATTTTATAATTTGGTTATGAAGTATGGTACTATTTTCAGTTAATTATGCTAAGTTTTAGCTGTTTACAGTTTTTCTTCTTGCTTTCTCGTGCATATCGTATTTCATTAATATGAATTTTCCTTCCATTCAGTGTGCGTTCGTTTCCCTGTGCCTTGCTAATATACAAATGTGGAATAGTTCCCAGTTTCTTTTATATAAATTATCTCGTAAATTAAATAGTTAATTCTTTCCATAAACAAGCATTTAATATTTTTTAATAATAATAAATATCATATAATATTTTTTTTTAATATGTTATTTAATGTTGTAATATTTTTTTCATTCCTAGTATGCGTAAAGTGCTCGTATTTTAATTATCTTGTAATTAGTTTTATTTCAAAGGCAAATAAGAAATCCTTATCGAACATTTTGATTCTTCAGTTTACTGTATTTAATTATGTATCACATAATTTTTATTTTTATTGTATTAATAGAGAACTATAATTGTATTTTTTTAACTTTTTATAAATTGGGTTTTGGTAGTCAAAATACTAGCAACTGTTCTCTCATATAATTTACTCAGTAAAATTAATAAATATTTTAATATTTAAATACTTTGGATATAGTTTTTAGTTACGACTTGAGTTTATTGTGTTTAATAATCTTCCTCATAAATTTTATTTTTGTTTCATTAATGCAGAACTTTCAGTTTTATTTTTTTACTTATCTTATAAATTGTCTTTAGGTATCACGAGTTCGTATGTTAGCTTCTGTTCTGTAATATATTCAACTACGATGTAGAAAAAATAATTTTTTAATTCTGATAAACCTTGGATATTGTTCTTCGCTGAATAAGCAAAGACTGTTCAAAATCGATAAACCGAGTGCAATGATTTATGCCATTTACGCCTGACCACGTGGAGAGTTCTGACCATGTGGTTCATTGATAACCGGTATCTTCATTCAGCTGATGTATTCAGTCTTTTGCCATGTTGTACGATCTCTTCATCTGTACTAGTATAGAGAGATCAATTCCTTGTTAGAAAGCTTTAGTATATGAAACTATGAGTCCTTTTTTAAAAAAATACTTGTAAAACAGTATTCACATACAGACAGTATTGAATGAGGCCTTCAGTTAAAAGTCCGGACCTTGGTTATAAACGTTCATATTTTTATCCAATAAAAACCTTCAGAATATGACATAAATAACCCCATAATTTTTTTTTTAAAAACTCCAAATTATCTATAAGACAGCTAAAATAATCAAATATATTACAAATGTTTCCACAATCGGACCTAAATTAAAAAACGGAAATCGAAGAGGATTAATGATTTTTAAAACGAACAAATGGATATAAAAATAACTACATCTTTATATGTAAATAAGATTATATGTTAAAATAAGCAACATTTAGTATAAAAATGTTTTAGGAATATTTATATTTATGGATAAAAATATAATGTGACTCTTAAAAAAGTATAATGTCAATAGAATTAGCAATATGAGAAAATTGACAACGATTGTATTTAAAAACTTATTGATATTGACAAAATAAAAACTATAGTTACCTATGTTCCGCCCCATTTTGCAGGGCTTCTTCGGGACCAGAACAAGATACAAGCATTTTAAAAATATGACAAAAATTTAAATAGAGAGTGTTAAAAATTATATTTTATAAAATAATTAAAAAGATGAACTCAGTTAACTAAAGGAATGTTTTTTAATATTATTTTATTCAATGTTCCTCCTGATTGTTTTGGAAGTTACATTGCCTTTAAATTGATTTAGTAATTTGAAAATAACAACAATCTTCTCTCCTAATTCTTTGTTTAGTTGGCAAAGGACTATTTTTTTAGCATTGTGCTATTTAATATTCCATACACCTTTCCTATGTTCTTGGTATTATCTCCATTTATTTCAACGTTGAAGAACACGATGCACTTACTTTTAGCATTTTAAATTATAATGAATATTACATTTAAAAAAAATATATATATAACCAACGGATTAAAATACATACTTTTAAGAATTCAACTTTTAAAAATAGTGTTATTTTTCTCGTTAAATTATTGAACGATTATAATATAAAATATTTCTAACTTTGCATTTTAATTTTTATATAAAAAATAATTTAAAAAAATATTTAAATAAAAAATTATATTAAAATTACATTGTGATTTTTCAATTTTCATTTAAGCAAATTGTAGCCTTATGGAGGATTTTTCTGCGTTATTCAAAACCCACATTACTTTCAATAAAATAAATTCTTAATTTTTTTTATATTTGATCTGTATTTGAGATAAAAAGAAATTTTTCCTCAAGAACATTATAGACATAAATTAGAGCAGTTACCCTAACAGGAACCACCAGTTACTGAGGAATGGAACGGGTTTAACTGCCAGAGGGTCCAAACTAGGTCGGCATTACAATTAAATTAATTGAATATAGGCAAAATAATGTCGGCATTACGTAATAAGTTACGGATACTGTGTAACTTTTTTTTTTGTATGTAATAACGTGACCAAATAATATGTTGCCAGCATTTTTTTCTTTTATTTATCTCAAAGCAAAGTGATGGATTAAAATTTGTATGATAGAAAGAAAAATATAGAAATCAAAATTAATGAAACATTGGTTAATGTAGATAGGTTCTCGAAATAAATAAATAAGATACAAGGTATAATTATTAGTAAATAATTGACTTCTATCCTGACCCATCACCAACAGACTGACACAAAATACAGACTACCCCTTTTCAATGATCAAATTACCTCAGTCCCCTCTTATAATGCATTACCAAAATGCAGTAAAAGGGGCTACCTTCAACCCACTTTCATTATGACATCAACCCCACGCATCTATGGAGCTTAAAAGCAAAGTTGTATGCTGATACTGATATAACGGAAATACAGTTTATGTTTACATAAATTTTAAATATCTTGGGCCTGTCCGTATATTGTCAAAAATTAATAATTCAAGAATTTAATCAGCTCCTCAGTAGAAAATTACGTGACTAGTAATTTGCCATAATAATTGATGTTATTGCTTTGAAGCGATTGAAATGGGCGTGTAATGTCATTAGCCGAACCGAGAACTACTAAGTAGGTGATTATAGATGAACTGACAGACCGTGGCATAAATTGAAGTGCATTCTTAAGTTCGATTTTGATTCATGTTTCATTAGGCTTTTATGTTGTATTATTTTTATTATTTCTTTGCTAAACGGGTGAAACATATAATTTTCTTTACTATGAATATTTTTTGTAATTAATCAATTTATGGCTATGAGTAAATTATATTAAAAAATAATAGTATATTCTATCTCACTGAGGGTCGTTTATTCATTAATGTAGCAATATCCAAGATAAAAAAACTACCTTAAAATTTCATACACATTTTATTCATAAATGGGATAACTTTACAGGCGTAAACTATTCATTTCCAAATCACATTTATTTTATTAGACCAATTGTCAAAAAAATCAAATTTCATGTCATCTTGACATGAAAGGTAGATGATATAAAAAGTAGCGGTCCTACGAAATCAAAACTTGACCTCCAGCAAAGCGGACCCTCCCCACTCAACATAGTTTAAATGCGCACACAGCACCATCGTTTCAGCACACACAGTGCATACCTGCAACACCCCTTAAAGTACCCATGGGTAGAAAAAGGACGGAAACTTCAACTAGCATCTTTTGTACTATTTTTTTTTTTTTTTTCAATTTGGAGGGTACGAAAAAAATCAAAACTAGACCCTCCCATGGTTAAAATAGAGTGTTAACCTGTAGATATCCTCCCGCGTATATAAAAAATGATTTGGAAGTTAGTCATGAAAAAAAATATATATATATTCATGCTATTGATTAATCTCTTCAGTATTCGGTTATTCTATTTACAATTCCTTAACTGTAATTTTATTACTATTAATAGTAGTATTATTTGTCAATTAATTATTTATTAGCTGTAATATTATAAATATTCTATTCAGCATTTTTTTTTTTTATTGTTTTTAATTATTTTTTTTATCATTCTATGAGGTCAACCAGTAATCTTCCTATAACAGTAAACCACAAACAATTAGAAAAACAGTGTTAAATTATTATAATATACCTTAAATATTTTCGTTTCTTTTTTTAGAATTCGAGATAATGTTTAAGTTTATTTATTATTACTTCATTACATTAAAAAATTAATCCAATAGTGAACTAAACTAATATTATATTATAATATTATTATATAGTTTTAATTGGGGATTTTTGCGGTTCTACTGACCGTTTTTTACTAAATCAATAATATTAATTATTTGTATTGCCTTGCTTTATTGCTTCATAATATATAATTAAAATAAATATAGACAATTTATTAGAAAATACAACATTCTGAAAGCCACAGAAAAAAAATTGCACGCTATTGTATGCTTTTAATTTCGTACTTTTTTCTTCTCTATTCCGTTATGAACCATTGTAAAAAAAATGAAAACCTTGGCTCATATAATATAACACAAGAATTTTTTTCCAGAAGAACTAACCATCTGGTTAAAAACAACTCTTTTCACAGTGAATGAATTCTTGACCCCCTAGAGAGATGCAGTGGTTCGGGAAATGAGGTGTGAGTTCGAACATTAGAAAATCTAGGAAGCGTTCTGTTCTATTCGTAATTTATCAAATTCCTAATGTGTTTATAAATTCTTTTAAGTAAGGAGAAAAATCGGTGGAGTATTGGTAAAGATTTGACTTTTACTGACCGATATATGGAATATATAGTAAGGGAAATTATAGCTTGTTCAAAGTTTGCAGATTTTTTATTGGACATCAAGCTAAGTTTTTTTGGTCTTGAACCCAAAGTGATTAGAAAGGCTATGTAATTTGACGCTACGGTTGGCGTTTGTTCAGTAGTTCTGGCTATCGATTGTTTCCATAATATCAACTGACACTTATCGATACCATTAACAAATGTTTTTACAGTTCCTCACGAATTGATTCCTTAGGTTAAGATATTGAATGCTTTCTGTTAAAATATTCCGTTCTAATTCTCTCAAAGGGGAGAAATAGTAGGTAATTAATCGATCCCTAAAAAGGCGATGTTCGAATGTCCTGTATTTTTTTTTTCTGTTCTTTTTTTTCATATCCTTTCTTACTGCTCTGGCAGTCCACTATTTATGGGACCAGTCCTATTTTTTTGTCGTTGGTATTTCTCGAAAATTATGTCATATCAGCTGATGGAATTTAGAAGATAATTAGTCATAGTGCTGAGTATATGGACTCGTTCTATTAATTTTGGATATTATAAAGATGATAATAATAATGGAGGCCTAACGAACCCGAAGGTTCTATGTTGATAACACCAATCCTTCCAGTGATGCCCCTGCAAACCCAATTCTACTAAATCAGTTTTAACGCGACCACCCCCCCCCATCTACGTTTCGGTGTACCCCTCGGACGTTTACACGTCGGTCCAGTGTTGATTAACATTTTAGAAATCCGCTCGTTACTAAGCCCTACAACCTTACTACTACAACCTACGCAATACTATAACTTGAATTATATTGACCGGGTGTTGATCCCTTAACTCAGTGTTGTTTAGTCTTCTAAATTCTCCCATTAATTCATCCCTTCTAGGTCCAAATATTTTACTTAATACTTTATTTTCGAAAACCTTAATGCGTTTTTGGTTTCCAAAAAGTTCAAAAATGCTTTGATAATACGAAGAGATTGAGGATAAAAAATATCTATAATAGTATTTAATCCTACTAAAAACTTTGTTTTTAGAACTCTAACAAATGTTTTGAAACAATACTTCATTATTGTTTTAACCAGCGGTAGAATATATTTCGGCGAGGATTTAAAAAAATATTTGTTTCCTTTTAATATAAGCCATTTATATATCCAAAATAGAAAAATGTGGCTTTGTGCTAAAAGAGCGGAAGTGAAAGCAGTTCCAGTTTAATGGAAGTTTCGCTTTTTCGATTTAAGATTTCCTTTCGACACAATCAACTTGGGTCACAAGCGAATAACTGCAAAATCCTCGGTAAGGAGAACTTTTATCAGAATATAATTCTTAACCAACCACACCTAATATCTATTGTGTTTTCTTAACATGTGTTATTATTACTAAGTAATATAGTAAAGATGATGGGAATATTTAAGCAAACTGTGTGTTTTCATCTCAACTTCGTACATAAGCGGTACCAGCGTATTTATTTTTATTTATAAGTTATTTTTGTCTTATGTGAAATGGAATCGGTCCAGCACAAAGGCTAACAAAAATGTTTAAAAATAATGGATAACATTACTTGAGAAAATAACACTTTAACATATTTAGTAGGTATAATATAATATATTTAATATATTTAGTAGTACTAATTGAATTAAATTTAAATATTTAACTGTGAATGTGATTTCATATAAATTATAAATGCCTTTAATGCCATTGATATTATTTTTTAATACCTATAACATTAATTGGCTATATAAACATCAACAAACGTTATTATTTTTTTTTTGTATTATTAATTTGATATTCTTTTTCTTGACTTTGCTAAAGTCAAGTTTAGTTACTAGCATATTTAATTAACTAAGGTTGAGTGAATACCCTTAATATTAACATGACAGATGCACCAAAAAACATAATAAAATAAAGAAACTAAGTATATACATATCGTTTATTTTATACCACTGCCAATAATATCGATTCGACTTTATGACAAATAATAGCTATTGTTAAAAGTTTTAAAAATGAGGAAAAGTTGTTGGTATAATAATCCATATGATAGGTTCATTGTTAATAATGCATATCTGTTTGTATTATATTTTTATTTAAATACTTTTATTCACTTGTGAACACTGTTTAGTCTTGAATATTATTTTTTTTTTGTTTTAAGTATACATGTTGTTATAATTTCTTATTAGCAAAGGACTTAGAATTTTCACTTTTTCCTTTCATTTTTTTAATTAAAAACACCATTGTTTGTAGTTTATATTTATTTTTTATAGTTTATTAATTTTATTAGTTGTATGTTTATGTATTTAAGTACAAATAGCCCATCAACAGATAAAATGCAATAACACAAATGAGTAGATAATGAAATCTAAAAATTAAGAAAAATATCTAATAACTTCAGAAACAATTGCTAATACATAATTTAAAAAAAAAACTTTAATTATACTATTACTATTATTGTAGCAAAGATATTATTAAAATTGATATAAATAAGTCATTAATTAAATTGCTCAGTGTTTGTAAACTGGTACTGAAATCTTGCCTTTTATTGTTTAGCTCGTATCAAAATTTTTACATTTTATTTACAATCCATTTTGTCTTATTAGTTTCTCCGTATAACGAAGGACTCGGCTGGACTTATATTACTTACGTAACAAAATATAAGAAATAGCTATTAAAAAAAAAAAAAAAAAGAAACAAACAAATGGTGTGATGATGAATATACAGAACCAATTCTGATACAAAATGAAGATTCCATATCAAATCGAGCTTTTTAACTCTGAACACCAAAATTTATAATAATAGCTATAAATATTTTAAGTGGACCATGTATTAAATTTATATATTATACATTTTAATAGGGTACCTATTATCTGAGTCAACAATTCGATTCCTCTTATCCATTCTAATTATTGGCTTTGTGAACCTGGATAACCTGAGTAACTTTCACCTCTGAAGTTCATGATGCATTCTATCAAAAAGGTTACGGTAAAAAAAATTCTATAATACGGTGAATAAATTATTAATTCGGTCAAGTAGTAGATCTTGAATTGTCCTAAACCAATTTTTTTTTTTAATTTTGTCAAAAATGAGGTATGAGTATATATTTAACACGGAGTAATGGGATAATGAATTTAACAATGTATCGAATTAGGTTTTTTTTTTCTATTGAAAATTACAGAGTTTTAAATTTGCGTTCAATATTCCATAAATTAATAACTTAGTGAAGCCGTCTGGTCGTTCTAAAACAATAGTGATGTTGTGTACAAACGTGTGGATGCAGCACAAGCGCCCTTTTGATTTGTGATTGAATTGACTCCACGGGTCGGCTGCAAATTCAGGCCAACATGCACCAGTCAGTTCAGCCCAGATAATTGTGCTCTGGATGGAATTGAAATTAAATGAAAAATAGTTTATTATTGTAGGGACTAGGTCCCTTTAAAACAATTACAAAGGTAGTTTTAATTATATAATTACATTTATTAACCATAAAACAGTGTGGCCACACTTAATTATAACTTATATACAGAGAAGAACAAATAGATTAATTAAAAAACTAACTAAATAAATAAAAAACAAACCAAAAAGGTAATTACAAAATATTTGTTCTTCTATCTACAAAATATCTATTATAATAATGGATTAGATTGGCGAAGCAAAAGGTAGTTAAATAAAAGGGATTTAAATGAGGGAAGGGTTGGTACATGACGTATGTTGGAGGGAATGGAGTTCCAGAGATATCCAGCTTGAGTAAAAGACGATTTATTAAACGCAGCAGTTCGGTGAGGTGTGGAGGATAGATGTCAGATAAACGGGACGTGGACGTACTAATTATTTGGAATAGGAAAGGAAGCTAGGAAATATTGGCATCGGAAGGATGGATAGAGAGAGCCGCTTTAATTTAGTATATATATATAGATTTTGGGAAACAGTTTTGATTCAACGACTTATTTATCGCAATTTGTGCACATCATAGATTTTTTGCCATGCGATTTTTTTTTTTGCCACCGTTATTAGAACTCGCTAATAGGGGGAGAGCGTTTAATTTCTTAAGACACCTATTGTATTTTAGCCATTTTCTGACTTATCCTGTTTTAGCGCTCCTCTTAGATATTTCAATTTAATCGTGTTATAACTAGTTATGACTAGTTTCTTCCAGTTTATGAATCAGACTGAGTGATAAGTTCTCCTCTCGCCTGAACAAACCCAGTTACCGCTGCCAGCTCGGTGGGAGTTCTGACCCTTCAAGGTATTTTCGGTTGGGTCTAGAAAACTTGGCGGTGACCACAATCCTTTCCGCATTCCCGAAATAACCACTACTGACTCACGGTCCACTCAAACTAAATTCCTGCTAGTAAATAAATTCTCAGGTTTAAAAATATTCGATTATTTTTTTAAAAAAAATTAAAGTTGTGCATCCCATTTGATTATTTCAATAGTAAAAATATTACTTTCGTAATGTACATTTACTTCATCTCATTGTTTCCTCCTCGTTCTTCTTCCTATCTCTCAGCATAATAATATTTATTTATTCATTGAGCTGTATTTTTTTCAGAACAATATTCCTTGTTTTTCTCTTTTAAGCTTTTTTATTCTTTTCACCAATTTTTATATTTAACATCTTAAATATAAGTTAAAAATCGTAATAAGTTGAAAACAGTGAAGAACAAGAAACATTTTAAAATTATAATTCAAGATTTTGAATATAAAAATTAGGTTGTTTTAATATTTTTTGACATATGTTCATCGCATAATTAAGAACAAGGAACTCTTATTCAGCTGTTGTGAGAAAGTAAGAAAGTCATAAAATAGTAATTTTCTTCCAGAAAAAAGTAATAAAAATAAGTAATATACTCATTTGAACGGTGTTAAGTGTGAATACCTTTTTTAATTAAAAAGAAAAAATACATATTACAATTATATATTATAAGCCTATTTTATAATGACTATGTTTATATTTTATAACATTTATAAAATTGTCTGACTAAATTTAAGTATGTTTCAAATTTAAGTAACTTTTTTTTAATAAAGCTTTTTTCCCATTGATTGAATTAATCTTAAATTATTACTTAATTGAAGCTCCTCAATTTTAAATAATATTTGAGCTTTCTATTGATAGAAATGAGGAATGGAAACAGGTTAGGGGCTGTGTAGCATCCGAAACAGTTTTTCATAAATTTTCTATTGGTATGACTTAGGAAAGGACACAGGTCAGGGGCTGGGCTCTACAGTACCCGCTACACAGGTCATATCAATACCTCTAAGGTAAAATACACTGCCACCTAACTTTACACGAGATCTGTTTCCTGCCAAATATATTTGTCCTTTGTATTTTAAAAGATGTAACACTATTCAAAATTTTGGTGAGGATGTTTATTAACAATATAAATATAAAATGGCTGAAAGTTCTGAACATGTTCTAGAACTTTTAAAATCGACGTTTGTTTTTTAGAATTGATTTCGGTAAAATTAGAACAAGTCAACGATTCATAACTTTGAACAGCGTAAAACTCCCTATTTCGGTTACTACTTTGATGTGTACTGTTTTCCCCGCCTTTGTGTAGGAATTATGATTTATTTTTTATCATATAGCAAACGGGTAGTGGGAGGTGGGTTCATCCTGTAGGTAACTAACCTCTAACCGAAGATGAAGGGTTTTCATTCCGTAGGGCCGCCGCGAAACGTTATTCCATCCAGGACCTATCTGAATCCAACCAGCGCCGCTGCTGGCACGAGATTGCTTAGGTGACGCCACGACTTAACTATAACAGCTTTGGAGCTATGTTTTATGGCTCTAGTTAACCAAAAAGAGTTAAATAACAATGTATAATAACGACAAATTAGTATTATGTCCTTAACTGAGTACAGATATATTATTTATTAGATATATATTATTTGTGTTTGCCGAGGAGACTAGTATTTCTTGACAATACTAAAATACTCTCTTTTGTCTTTCTTCTTGGTAAAAAAAAATCAGTTTAAATATCATTTCATAAATCTTAAGTGTCCGAAATAAAGAAAAATGAATACTTGTGTTTTAATTGTTATTGATGATTATTATTTTATAAATTGTCTCATTTTAATGGTATTTTGTTTTGTTTATTACAGGTATGTTTATCATTTCTTCTTCACACCTGCCTGCCTGCTTTGACAGGTAACTAATCAGTATCAATTATGTCATTAAACCTGTCGAAGATTTTCTTTGAGAATTACTTGAGATAAATGAGAGGCCTTTATGTGTTGTGGCTGCACTCAGAGGTTTAAAACGGTTCCTTGTAGAGTAGAAATGATATCATTGTAAACAAAAATATGATCTAGATTATTTAATGGCATTAAGTGGGGGTATTTATAAACAAATTCAAAACGAATTTATATATTATCGACCTCCCACCTACACATCCCATGCCACGACCTGGTACTAAATAAAATATCGGGCCCCTCCTATTTGAGATTTATATATTTTTTAAAAATATATCATGGCGTTAATACATCAAATGTGTGTAAATACATCATAGATATAAAATATTAATTTATGTTATACGACATTCCCGATGATATTTTATAGTTTAATCATAATCATCCTTTAAAACTTTTATTGTAAAATCGTCCCTAATTAAATCGTCCCCCCTTAAAGGGACCGGCAACCCAAACTCTCTCTAAGTGGAGGCCATGAACATAATTATTTTATCATTTCGTACGATTTGATGTGTGTATCTTTGTATTAAATCTAGTAGAGATATGTACGATCAAAATGTTTAATTAACTTCCGATATTAAATTTTCCAATCTTTTAATTTTTGAGATTATTTTAAGTATTCTTAAAGTAGTTTACAAGTGTTAAATTTTACTCATATTTTTGATATTTAACAACTCTGAAATCCCCCTTATCGCAACAAAGGTACACGAGTATGATTCAATGATATAGGGAAACTTGATTAGGTAGTAAAGTAAACCTAAAACTGAGAAAAGAAATTTACAAGAACTCACATCGTATAGAAGGGTCGAATAGTAAATGATCTGTTGTTATTACTCCTATAAGTATGAGGTTCATCCGAGTTTAATTCGAGGCGATCTTTCAGTTTAATTTGTTATTAAAAAGGCGTTAAAGATTAATCTCCAAGTGATAAAATATTCGGGTATAGTTGCGCTTTGATATTGTATTGAAGTTAGGATAACTATAAAACAAAATACAGCTTCGTTGATGAAACTTAGAAAAATAATTAATAATGGATAAGATATCAAATGTGGTACAAATGGTTAATGTGTTGAGAGAGACACTATAGGGAGAGCGTTTTTATGTTTGTAGGTCCTCTGTTCAACATAGGTAATAATATTTTAGAAAACTACTTTATACTAAAAGAAATTACTCTTTATGACTTGATAATGCCAAATTCGTGGCTCAGCAAGTTCGGCTATCGTTTGACTTTTTGATAATTTTGAAAAAGTGGATTATATATTCAATAAAATTATCTGAGACAACTTATAGCTTGTGACACACCTAGGAAGAGATAAAGTGTTTTTATTATACCAATAAATATATGGTCCTCATATTTTTAGTTTGTATAGGATACTGATAGATGCTCCTAGCTTGAGATAACTGGAAAAGTTTCTCAAAGCTGTGACTGAAACCCTGACACTGAAATAACTCGTGTATTGCTTTTTGTTTCCTGTTTTTTTTTTCTATCAATCTTAATGAAATAATTATAAAGTATACTTTTTTCCTAAAAATAATCATAACTACTTACAACCCGACTAATGCCGTGGCATATATCCGACTTCTCTTACACTCTACTCGCAAAGCTCGGACACATTGTTGTTATTTCTTAAGATAATCGCTTGCCATTGCCTGCTACGGATCTACTCGAAGAATGCAGGAGCAGATTGCAGTAAACCACGTTGAAAGGTTTTTTTTTTCAACGCCATTTTATAGGAAACGTGATGTTTACCACACGGCAAGTCACCTCTTTCCCCTTTCAATCTTTTTTTTGTAAGATGTCATTCACATCTGCTTGCAGCATCGACCTCTTTTTATGGCGGTCAATACTCAGGCATCAGTGTTACTGGAGAAATGTTCCAGCGGCTGTCAACGGTTTAATATCGATGTGTATGTATTTTTTTGTCTCATTAAAAAGAAAAAAGATTAAAAAATAAATGTCAGTTGTGAAGGATCGGTTGACGGAACTTGTAAGGTGTTCTGAAGTGCGAAACGTCAACCAAGTGGCGGAACACTTATCAGTTTATTCTAACAAAACATAATGTGAAATATAAATATGATGTCATAGAAAAATAAATCAATTGAAAACAAAAACTATAAACGACCTAATTTTTCTAATAACATATGATTTTAAGAAGTAACATGTATGTAACCCGACCTATATTCTCTTTGAAATTTTTTTAATAATTTATTTATTGATATTTACAACTGTATACATATATACACATCAAGTAAATTTGCCGTAAGTGGTATTATGACATGATAAAAATATGTAGAGAATCTACCCATTAATAGAACTCCAAAAAGATTTCTAAAGGAGAAGATCTCGAGGCCATCTTCTTTTCAGGCGTCTCGGAGGATTATTAGGTAGTGAAGGAGAAGCCAGGTTAGAAACGAGTTGGTTTGGATGGTTGGGAAGTTTATTATGGAAGGATTGGTATCTGGTTCTGGCCAAATCGGCAACATAGGGGACATTGAGGTCCTTATGGATGATTTGATTTGTGACAAAGTAAGGAGCATTAAGGATTTTACGAAGGATTTTGGACTGTAAGGATTGGATTCGAGAGGAATTAGATGGTTTATTGGAGCCCCATAGCTCAATTCCGTATGTCCAAAGAGGCCTTATAATAGTCATATCAGTCTTTTGTAATGGATTGGAAGTTTGGACCGTTTGTCTAGTAAATGTTGTAATAGTCGGAATCGACGAGCAGTTTCCTGTCTTTTCAGTCTTGTATGAGGATTCCATGTCAGTCGTTTGTCCAGATTTTCTTTGGAATTTAGTTTAGGATTTCTGCAATTACTGACACCGTGGCAGTGGTTTAGCCATGGCAGCAACTGTCGAAGCCACTACGACCTTAAGAACAGAAGCACTCAAAATTTGTATTATTTAATTTTTGTATTTTCTGGTAATTCAGCAGTATTAACATTACAAGATCCATCGGAACGTTAATCTATCATTTTATTGTCACTCCTACTGACCGTGTAAAGTCCCTTTAGGACCGGTTTTACTGTGGCTGATACCATGACGGTTGAAAAACATAGCAACACTGTCCCATCTACCACAACCACCAGTGTCCATTATAGTATTTAACTTTATGGCAGTACTGTCATACTATTAGGTTTTGTGTGATAGTTAACAACTAATTGCCTCAAATATGCCTATAAACTCATGACACCAACCTTCTATTTAGTTTATAACCTGTATGTTCCCTATTTGTTGTTTGCCGTGGGTGGTAGTTGTTTATTTGATTTATTCATCGGTTTTTATCATTCATTCAAGTTAAACTGTCAACGTGGAAAAAGCATTGTCATACTGCCTCACTGTATAGAACTATCACAACAGGAACTATTACAGTGGGTCATCAAGGTTCAAACAATGTCCTGTATGGTCCAACATCCATTAGGACACATTAGATTTAAATATTTAAACCTGAATTTAATATATGAATATTTGACGATCAACGCCATTGTTTTACAAACTACATTACTCTTCCAGTACCGATCTACTAGTTCTATCAGCTGCTAACCATATATATTGTATACATACATACATTGTTTTTTTTTTCATCGCTGTTACCTCTTCACCTAACTGTATTAAATCATCCTTAGACCCAAGTGCAGTTATTTTCAAAGAAGTAAAACATAATTATTAGTTGTATTTCCTAGGGTCAGAATTTGATTAAAATATTTATATCCGTGACGAGCTGAGTTAGTAGACTTAAAACATAATGTATGGCCTGTCGAAATTCGAAAGGTCTTCGCTGTTCTAACCTGAAAAAAGAAAATCCGAGCTAATATTGAAAATCAATTGGTATCAATTATTGGGCTCGCCTACAGGTGCCAATATCCGTTGGCAAGCGTGGGCCAATAATTTGGCGTGGGTTTTATCGCGTGATCTTAATGAAAAAACGTTTCGCAAATGCTGTCAGGTTGTCACGTAATTCAGACGTCACAAAACTTACTAATCATTTACGATTAATACAAATTTTAATTTCTCTGCTTTTAAAATACTAATCCCTTAAAAAAAGTTTTTTAAAAAAATCAATATTTTTTATTGTATGTGGAATAAGATAAAAAGTAAAATATTATATAATAAATGTAAATCCTGATATTTTACGCTAGAGTTAATCTGATCAGCTCCTAACTATGTAAATGGTATAATGTACTTTGAACACTATAAGTTTAATACATACTTAATAAAGCTTAATCAATTTAAAAATGTATTATTTTTTATTATTTTAGATTTATAAAGAGGTAAATGTGACCGTAATTTTATATGACGAGAAAATAGTCGTGGGAGGGGGAGAGGCTCTGCAAATTATTTTTTGTTTATTTGTGTATTTTTTGCTGACCCCCCTCCCTCGACCATTTTCTCGTCATATAAATTTACGGTCAATTATTAGCACCTAATTATAAATCTAAAACAATAAATAACAATGCATTATTAAATTTATCTAATATATTAAGTATGTATCAAACTAATAGTGTTAATCAAAGTACATCATACTATTTATATAGGAGCTAATTAGATTAACTTTGTTGAAGAATATGAGAGGGACCTGTATCCAACCTACCGACCTACGAGTTGTACTCATTAGAAGGTAAGGAGTTGTCTGTAAAGAGATCATTAAATGTAATTCCAATCAGAGAGTATACTGGTTAATTGTGAAAACTTTTAAAGAAAACAAAGAAATTAGGGCAAAAATAACGTTTAAAACTGGTCAAGGAAACGTTATTAAGGAAAGTCCCAGAATTTCTTTAAGCTACTTTCCTAGGCATCCTTTAATAATAGGTAAAATAACTTTTTGAAATTCAATAAAAATAAAATTTACTAATTTACTAAGCATTATAATAATGCTAAATATTACCTTTATTGACATAACTTATAATAATTCTCGTAATAAGCTAAAAAATGTATTCTCCCTTGTAATATGTTTAATTTTGCACTGCAATAATAAAGCATAAAATCTTAAAATTGTTGGTACTTTACCAAGTAAACTATTTTATTTTTACAGAATTATCTTTAAAGATGTATATATAATAATTTATTTAGAAAAGAAATACTATATCTAAAAAATGTTAAAAAAAAATGAATTAAATTTATCGAACCACCCTATAACAATAAATTTAGTAAACGTACATTAGGCTATATCGTATCATATCTGTTCAATCGATTATCAGAAGAACTAATAAATAAATCAACAAAAAAAAAAAAAATATATGTAACTAGGTACTTCTTACTTCTATGATTTCCAATAATTAATTTTGATTCACCAAATGACCGTATCTGCATATATTTTTCTTAATTCCACAATATTATTCATTATATTACGATTAGAATTAGCAATGTATGTGTGCTTAGTAATATATATTATTTATTTCGATATCATTGGATCCTTATTTTGATCATATTATTATATTAATTCACTAATTGTAAATTTGCAGCTTTATTATTCACTTCAAAGTCTTTTAAATTATTTTTATTGTTATCATTTTTAATTTAATATTTTTAATAATTATTATTCTGTTTTTTACTTTATTTTTATTTTAGTGGTTGTTAATTAAATTATTAGTTGTATCACTTAAGATCAATTCATATTACTTATCTAGCTTAAAAATTGTATAGCCTCCACAAGATCCTAATGGTCAAAATTGTAATAATTCCATTACACTTATATCATTTTTAAGTGTTATTTTTTCACCGACCGATAGATGTCATCTGATCGGGCTATGCTGGATGTAATTTTTTTAATAAATAAAATAAATATGAATATAAATTTTTATTACATTTTTATATTATGAGATCCATTCAACTTTTCAAAATTTTCGCTAGTGGAAATTTTTTTTCTTCCGTATCTTTAATGTTTTATGAAACAATTGTCTTCTATTGCGTTTTGTTGACGGAATGGAGTTTGATCAGTTGTATTGTCTTGTTGCTGTACGTCCACACTGCTCCTTTACACAAGTGTCTAACAAGAATCTATTGTTTTACAATGACCTATATTCGACATTTGTTTCAATTTTTTTTATTTATATCTTAATGTACACATTCGCACCTGTTGTTGAGGTTATGGCAATAAGCGAATGAGACCTAAATATGTCAAACTAAATATGATTATATATGTTAGGTTAACGAGTACATAAGGTCTTGTCTATTTCATAAATTCTCATCTCAACTAAGAAAAATATTTTAGAAGATATCAATTAATTATCTAAAACTTCAATAAAATATATTTATATATTTACTTGTTGATTAAGAACCGGACCCTATGAGAGCTAGAAACCACATCCCGACCACTTCCGCAACATTTTAGACCTAATACCTAAAATACCATTAAAATAATGGGAAAAAAACGCTGATGATTTTTTTACCATTAATTTAATGGTATTTTGATACATTATTTCAAAGCCTGAATTCCTAATGTTGTTATCCTCTAATAATTACGTATTGATCTACATCATTGTGTTTGTTCTGCTTGAAATCAGGCAAATTTTCATTTCATTCTTTTTTAAAGAAATACAAGTATTTTTGTGTAATTTGTGATGTAGGATCCTTGCTAAGCTAACACATAAGGTTAGCTACAACATTAATAAGAACTTCATAAATACTTTCAATTCTATTTTTACTGTTATGGGGCAATTATTTTATAGTATTTTTTTCTTCTATTTCAAAACCGTATAAAGGTAAAGGCTTGAGTTGGTAAGGTCTAATCTTAATTTCTAAACCTGTTATTAAAACTCGTGCCCACGCTTGAAATGTCAGCGTTGTGATATTACGTAATCTCTAGCCATTCTTCAAGTCGAAGATAATATGTACTACTTCGAATTAAGACAATTTCATTTATCTAGGATGAAAATTTATGTTTGTTTTAAATTAATTGTAATATACCTAATTTTTAATTGACTCATTTAATTTTCAGTATGTTTATTAAAATTCTAGCCTAATGATTTTAAATGATAAGTATAAAAATAAACTTAATTTAGTTTTTTTACATCGTCGGTACTCAAGTTATTACAATTTCGTAACTTAATTAGATAAAAATCCAAAATGATCAATTTACGTATATCAAAATTAGAGACTTTATTTCAAATCTGCAATCATAATTCTAATTACCTTTTTAAGTTACAGTAAGTAAATAATTCTCTGCTATATCGGAAATCTCCCATTAACAGACAATATTATTTTTGTCGTGGGGATCTATTATATCTATATAGAAGTTACATGAGCAAAATAAAAAATAATATTTTTCATACAAACCAAGACGGTGAAAATAAAAAAATTAAATTCAAAAGCGCGTTCTCACTCTTCAGAATAAATTCGTTTTACTGCATAGAAAAATTAAAATGAACGATTTCTTTCTGATCACTGTTTTGTGTTATGATTTTGATTATAACAGTTTTTGTCTTCCGTGGGTTTATCTCCTCTGTTAATGGCAACCATTATAAATTGACATTAAAAAATATTTTTATAAAAATATTAAACCGTCATACGGTTATCATACGTAATGAATTAATTTAAGAATAACTTACGAAATAGTACACATTTGTGGATGATAATTTTTTTTGTCTCATACTAAGAAATAATAATCTCCAACCAACTCAACGTACCATTTGAGTTGGAAATTTCCCTTACCGAAGTATATTTTTTGTTTCTAAATAGTTAATGCGCCATTACATCAAAATTCGCATTGGTTAAACGTTGAGTTTAACTAGAGTGCCGCCTATGGATCCGATTAATTTTTAATGTGAAGATAGTCGGGGGGGAAGGGTATGCGGTCAGTAAAACAACACAAATTAACAAAAAATATATATATAAATGCACCCTATATCGTTCTTAATTATCTTTACATTATTTTTATTGCTAATTGATTGAAGTTAGAAAGTAACTTATAATTCGGTTTTATAATGACTATTTATTTTCTTTGTAATTGTTTTTTGTATCTGTGAGGGTCTGCTGCCCAAATCTGTCTATCCTTGTGTATTATTCTAAAGGGACTCGTCCCAGAATAAATAAATTATTATTATTATATATAAATAAATAATTTTTATTAGATAGCGCTTATAAATATTTTTTTTATTTATTTTCTAACCACACCTCCCAACTATATTCTCCACATATCTACGGTAAACTATTAACCCTGATTAATTTTTAAAATTTTAAATGTGTCTTGCTAATATAAAGAAATAAATTCTTTTTATAAATTTGAACAGATGTTATTTATATGCCTAAGGACGGTTTTAATCACCATCTCCCTCTGCCCACCCTTTTTCTCTTTGCACTCAGTTTCTCAGTATTATATAAATAATTGAACTGTTATTTTATTATTTATGTAGGTTTCCACAATTTTCTTTTAAATCATTGTCAAAATTACTTTTATCGTTGATTTTTTACTGATATCATTTAGTGATGACATGAAGCAGAGCTGTACTATACGCGTAATACCTTTAATAATTCTATTGATACAACATTAAAATGGCCTCAATAGTCATAACTGGATTTTGATAAGTATTTACCATAGATTTATTTTTAGTTGGTAGGAGGTAGGGATCTGTACAGAAACTGAAACTCATTTTTTATAGTATGCCAAAGTTTCGGCTAAAGTGTTCTGACTTGTGCGAATTTCTAAAAGTGCATTTAATAATGCTATTGTACGATAAAGAAGCCCTAATAGATTGATTTAGGTTTAATTTTTTATATGTGAATGAATTGACAGTATTTCTTAAGCTTTCACACTTCATCGACAGGGGACTCATAAAAATATCTAAAAAGACCTGTCAATTTTTCCATTTTAAAATTTTATACTGTTTTTTATTAGCTTTCGCGGAATAAATAGGTCGTTTACTTTGACCGAACTGTGCCATCAACTGGAACATAACAACAATAAAAAAAAAAAACCTTTCATTTATAGTCCAGGAGGAAAACATGGCGATGAGTCTGCGTTATTTCGTTTAGAGCTTTCCGTTTTTGTCAATGCATTTTCCTTGAAATGTTTAGAATTAATTAAACATTTGTATTGTTTCTAGAAGGTACCTCAGGGGTATAAAGAAGGGTTTAATCATTCCCCCACTTCTGCACAAAAATATAGTAATTATGAGAGATAGTTGACCGTGGATGATAAATGAGGAGAAGATGGTTGGGGGTGCGGTCAATGAAATTTCATTGACCGCACCCCCAAAAATATAGTAAATGAAAATTTGAGAACCTACTTGTAACTACGAAAATTGTGGTAAAAGACTATTCCAAGAGTTAATGTACTCAAAATTGCTAATTAACTCTATTTAAAGGAATCTGTTTTTCAAAAATGTCATCAAAGAAAGGTAAATTCCAGTTAATGCTCCCAAGACCTGTGGTAGGTAGGAATCACACTTCCAACAAGTTGCTTTTTTGATTATGGAGCTACCATACTGAACAAACCAAACAAAACATGGGTGTATCCTAAAATTTATGAACATATTGTTGTGTTATGGTAAAAGTGATCATAATAACTCTTGGCCACTTAACAACTGGTTCTTTTATATTTTAATAATTATTAATAAATCGTATATTTAGTAGAAAATATAATATATTTATATATGAAAGGATAGGAAGCCAAGTGACAATCCTGTATCTTTTTTTTTTTTTTTTAATAAACATAGATTTATTTATTGATGGATATTACAATCTGCCACACAGTTTTTTTTTTTTTTTTTTTCTACCTGTACCTAAATCAAATTCATGCTCCACAAATGAAAATTGTGTAAGTATTAAAAGTTGTTAGTTGATTATTATAATTTCACAATTTTGTGAATTCTGAAGGGTAAATTTGGTTCAGGTATTATAAAATAAATATATAAATATATATATTGATAAATAAGGGACTCAGTTATTGAGATAGATCCTCTTCCTAGATTAAGAATTATTTAAGTCATTCGCTGAATTACTGAAGATATAGCAAACAATTTATTTTATAACAATTCGGATTCTACCCGGGTGTACCATTAGTGTTTAAACAATTTTTTCAATACCGAAAATCCTGTCAGGACACATACCGGATATTTATCCGTTTTATCCGGTTAATTTTATAATAAAATTAAAAATGTATTAATTAGTTGACCCTATGTGTGGAGAATATAGTGTATATATATGTATATAGAATATATATATGTGGAGAATATAGTCGGAGGATGCGGTCAGAAAATAAATAAAAAAATATTTATAGGTGCTATCTAATAAAAATTATTTATTAATATATAATAATAATAGTACTTTATTTATTCTGGGACGAGTCCCTTTAGAATAATACAGAAGGATAGACAGATGTGGGCTGAGGAGCCTCAGAGATACATAAACAAAAATATCTTATTGTTTTATTAAACATAAACTAATCTGAAGACTGTATATGTTAATTTTCACTTGAATTATAGTCTCAGTATTGAACTGATAAATTATCCATTTAGAGATTATTTTATTGCAGAAATTGATAACATATTTCTTTTTCTTTTTTTTTTTTAATTTAATTTCAAAACCAATGTTGATGATAATTTTCCGCTGGCCAAGCAAACTATTTATCTGCTATGACCTAAAAGCTGTTCTGTAGTCCTCATTAATTTAAGGTTCAATTTATTTTTTAAGATCAAGTTGTTTTGTCATATCTTCATGGCGTCAATTATTATATGGCGCCTTTTTAATTACATTTTTTTTCGTCTGTAATGGCATATATATTGAAGTTGATTTTTGTTGTATCTTTTCCAGAAAATAGTAGACTTTAGAATTGTATGAAAGATTATTAAAGTTTTGATTGTTCACTGGGCACTGTGATGTAGTAATCATATTTATTTTTTATATGTTTAGCAAAATTGTAAATGTTAACAATAATTTTTTTTTAATTAACATCGCTTAAAAGCAGTAATCAGGGAACGCGGTGGCACTGTAAGGCACGATGCTACTAACTCCAAGGACCCGGGTTCGAATCCGGTAGGATAGAAAATTGTTTTCTGTTACACTGTAGCCGTGAGTCAACCCTGTGGGTTCTGGAGCTCTCCTGGAGTTTGCCCAGCTTCATAAATTGGGTGCCCTTAGTTGGGTAAAATATGGCGGTCGAGCGTGATTCTGACCAAATCACCTCCGTGTTAATCTTAACCCTCCATGGCCATTAAGGTTGTAGTGGAACAGATTTTAATTTAATTTTAACTAGCAGTAATCTTATATTAATGGGTAAATAATACAACACAATAGGGGTTCATGATCTTTGGTTTAACGCGTTAAAGCGTGTTAAATGGCAAAACCTATGTTAAATATTGAAACATTTCCTTCTTTTATCTTGTTAAAACGATATAACGAGAGTTTTAAAAACTAATAAAGCGAGGGATGAATCAGAAGGCTGATGTTCTATGGGCACATGAAGAGGGTGAAGGAAGAAAGATTGAATAAGATCTTTAAAAAAATGTTTAGCTACAAAAACATGGGAGGATACACGAGTAAAATGAGAGAGGAATTAAAGAGACTTAAACTTTCAGATGCCGACTATCTAGATAGAGATGTGCATAGGAAGATATTGAAATTCTCACCAGTATTGTAAGAGGATAAAAAGGGGTACGAAGTGGCCCAGGTAGAAGAAAGAAAAGAAAGGCATTCGAGGATTATGAAACAGCGATGGAAAGAAAAAAAATCAAGACTCCCAAAGAATCCTAACCATTTTTCATTTAACACATCATAAATACCCCTAATATAAGCTGTATGTAATATACAATATCTTAGGTACATTATATTAAATATTATGTGTATATTATATATAATGTAATTGTATATAACGCAATATAAGCTGATATCTGAGGATGCGTTGATTCCCCACTTTAATGAATAATGTAGTTGTGACCCCTCAGAATTGATTTTCCCAGTTCACCCTTCACTGAGTACTTGAGGTTTAACCTTCCTTCTTATGTGGTTCAATTGTATTCATTCTTAAAACATGACTGAATCATTATTGATTTAATTTTAACTTACTCCCACAGACAGTGGTTCTGTCTAAAGCTCTAAAGCCGCTGTTCAACGATGATAGTAGAACCGATGTTGAAATTTGGCATCTTGATAGTATTGTCATACTATCAAAATTTGCTTTTAGTTGATAGTGTTGTCAGCGGTTAGCGTTAACGTAACTACTAACTGCCACCCGTTGAAGGCTTCAAAGTGGACTGTAGTAAATTGAAATATTTTGATACCGACTTTATATTTAACTTTAATATTAAGCTTTTTGGATATTTGTACATTGTGAGAGTTGTTTTTATTTTTATTTAACCATTTGTTTTCATCATTCATTTACTAACTTTAAATGTTACCGAGATTACGTTTATGATCAGCATGCAATCACTGTCATGTTTTCTAACTGTTGTGATATTTCTAGCACAAAAGATGTAAGTCATGTTTTCTACTGTCATGTTTTCTAACTGTTGTGATATTTCTAGCACAAAAGATATAAGTCACTTGGAAGTGTGTCTTTTATATTATAGTCCGTCCATCAGTTGTTAGTTAACCTACGATATAACCTTCCTTTTTGTTATTATTTTAATACTCAAGTCTCCTTCAAAGGGAAAGTGAAGCCAAAAAAGGAAGTTGACCCCGCCCTTGGAGCTCATATATACGTCAAGGTTAATAGGAATGTCCGCTTTTTTGGTTTTACTTTTCCTGGTGGCTCACTTCCTCTATTATACTTCTTTCTTCCAGCTTTATTTAAATACACTGTTTGTAAATAGAACTATTGTTTTGTATATGTCAACTTTTTTTTATTAATTATGGAATTACCCTCGTTTTTGAAAGTTATGAATGCAATATTCAGGATTGGAGGAAGAAAAGGGTTAATTTGTCAAGAAAAGTTAAACAAAAAGTCGGGCCTTTTGTTGAACTCCAGTGGCATTGCAGTAACAGACCGGCTACTTTCTGAAAGTTTAAATACAGGCATAGATGACAAGGCGCATTCGACAAGAGAAGATTCTGTAAACGATATTACTGAACTGCATTATACATTTTTGCTAACCCACAATCATAAAATACAAGAAACAAATATCCTGCTTTATGTCTTTGGATTCTCTGGGAAATAGAACCTTAAAAGGCTATTTTTGGTGTGTGGTTAGATATGTCAGAAGTAAGGCTCTATATTTAGTGCTTAGTTAATGTATTGAAGAAAGCATTAGTTTTTGTATTTAAAAGATAGTCTGTTGATTTATTACAAATTTCTTTGATGACCATATGTTCAAATTTTAATAATAATTATGTCTATAACCTTTTGATAATTGTTTCCTTCAAATTCGCTTTAAAATATCCATCGCGGAATAGTACCCACCAAATCTTCATAAAAAGAAATGGTGCTGATCAAAGAACAGACGATCCTGTGCAAAGTGGATTCGGTGAGCTGCGGTCTGAAAGCCTGCTGGAACTACTGGAAGAGGTTCGTGGGACGCAGGAGCATAGACAGCCTCCAGGCAGCCACGGCCCTGGCCCTGGTCCAGCTGATCCTCTGCCACAGGTTGAAGCCTTTCAAGGAGGTCCTCACGTGCCCGGGCGGAGGGGATGTCTCCAGGGAGGAGATCAACTCGCAGGTCAACTACGATTGGAAGCTGATCCATAAGCAGGTCAAGCTAGTTACGGAGTTCCTCCTTCCTAAGGATAGGAGTTGTCGATGCTGTGTTGTTTGTGATGGCATTCTTTTATCTGGCAAAGTGTAGTAACGTGACAATAATATCTGCTTGAGCTGACATCAGTCATATTGTGTCATAAAGTGGTCTATACTCATCAATCTGTAGTTTCTGTTCTATTTCTAGTTTCGGTATTTACGTATTAATTAGAGCAATGGTATATCCTCAAAAAAGAGGTGTGTAAGAAGTGAAACCTAAAAAGAGGAGTGTTCACGAAGCTCATCTTGCCCAGGTTTATGAAGACGTAGAAGAGAATCCATTAAGTCGTTCTCGAGAAATTCTTGTGTAAGGTAAGAAATAACTGAACAACTGTTGTGTAAACTATACAGAATGGTGTCGGAAATTGGTGTCTATTTCTTCCCTTCTCCTTCCACTTTGCCCATTACGCCTTTTTGGCTTCAGTTTTCCTGGCAGCTTACCCTCTCTACTATTCTCCATCCTCGAAACCTTCATAACCTGATTCGTATCAATAGGGATGAGGGTGTTAAAAAATAAATTTAAATTACATTTATTTTCTTTATTTTTACTAGAAAAAAAATATATATATACGATAAGTGAAGTACTATAACTTGTTCGGTAGGCTAAATTCCATAATCGTGTTCAAATTAATACAAATACATATTCTCAAATATAAACCTGATTTTCGAATAATTTTGTGAAACTAACCAATAATATAAACTAAGGCCCAAGGTAGATTGGGATCTTGTGTTTAACGGGTAAATGGATAAGGGTAGGGTGAGGAGGTCAATGATATAGCAAGGTTGTTCGGTTATTAGGGATTGAAATATAAATGAGCCAAAGAGTTATTGTCTTCGGATACTGGGATAAAGCCAACTTTGTTCGGAATATTACTGAGAGATATGATTGCGCTGGGATATACCAAAGATAAATCTTAAAAAGCAGTTCATTAGTCTTTTTATACTTATTTCCTGTTCAATGGACAGTCCTCCATACACCATGCATCCCTGGTCAATATGTGGGAAAATAAAGGGGGGGGGCGTTACGTCATGTGATGCTTCCAGGAAATAAGGATAGTAGGGACTGTTTAAGGACTGAGATGGTTTTTCGAGTTATTTAGCTATTCCATGTTAAGAGCTGATCAAATTAGACTACTAGGTTGTTTATGGTGTTTTGAAACTGGATAGGTATGCTGTTACGGTATAGTAATGGATTCAGACTCAATTTATTTACCAAAGCTCAACGGTATATACTGTTAATTTCTTTCTGGAACTTATGGGATGCCTCGATCATGTCAGAAGAATGAAAATATATATTTCGAACTTTCAGGTGCTAAGAAAACTCGCTAGTCCTACTTTTACTCACTCTTATCTGGTCTGATCGTCTAAAGCCACCAGATGAACTGCTGTATCATTCATATAATTTATTTGCATGACATCACACATGATAGATGCATTTAATTTTTTGAAGATTAGGGGAAAAAAACAAAGTTTTTTTTTTCTATTTACTTTGTACTGAAAATCCTCACCTATTTCGTTTGTTTTTCTTATATCAGCTGTTGTAAAAGACTGGAGGGTTTTAGTTTTTGCAATGGACAATTGAGATTAAAAGGGCTTGTAAAATACAGTTATTCAAAATCTTACTGGTAGTGCAAGATAATGTTTAAACAGATTTTGCTCAACTTCGATTGTACGTTTGTATAGTTCAACCTTTGGATTGAACTTTCCAACTTTCCTGTAGAGAGGCTGGATCAGGCTATAGAGAGCGCACTATAAGATTAATTAGCAACTTATGACATTATTCACCGATAGATTTCATCAGTTGCGATGACCTTTGGAAGACTTGTTCCTCGTGCAGCTGTAGTTACTGTACAGAATCCGCCTTACCTGATAATTTGGTTCGAGATTGCATTCCAAGTCTGGCATCATTACTTAAGGATATGTTCAACACACTAGTGGCCTTCTGCAATTCTTGGAGAAATTTGTTGAGAAACTCTGATTATTATAATGAGCGTTACTTTAATTAAATAAAGTGAAACCTAAAATTTTGAGTTTACCAATTAGCGGTGGTAGTAAAAACTGTCGTAGGCACTACTTCGTAAAATATATTGCAAATACTTATAGATTTGCTCATTAGTTAGTTTTACTACCGGCTATTTCTGCTTACGCGACATCTAACAGACACATGTAGACGTCTTGATAGTGATTGGTGTGACAATTTTATAATCTCATAACTGGTTAATTGTTGTATTTAATCATTAATTTTTATCTTGGAATGTTAACCGTATGAAGTAGATTGGAGTAAGATAATCCGGGAGGCAATCAATAAAGGTATCGAAATAGTAAAAGAAAACTATTTATTGTAAACCAACGTTTCTCCCAACTTTGTAGGGCTGATGGTAGTACAAAGGTCAACAGGCTTGTCCAGTTGTGTTGTTCAGTTGCCCCCCACACGGATTATCTTCCTTCAATTAATTTTTATCGTTCCTTCATCAAGTTGAATCTCAACAAGGTAACTTAGCTTCCTGTGAACTTTAAAAGAAGCACTGTCATAATGTTATAGCACTATTTAAATAGTTACATATCACGTGGAAAAGGGCTTATATACTCATCATATACTTCCAATAGGAAAAGAAAGAATTTTAAAGAAAATGTCTTCCTGAATTCGTCGATCTCCTCTTTATAGGGTTGGGTTATGGTTCGATTATATTGTTATCGATGCTATCAATAAATATTTTGTGGTTCCTTGTCAAATAGTATTAAAAATGTATTTGAGAATAACTTGATGTTTTTACGACTCGAATTACAGGTTTTTAAAGTTAATTATACTGACTAGCGATTATGAAGGCAAGTTGAAACAATAAAATTTGAAGTTAACTAACGGAATCTCAATTGGATCACAGTATACTATATTTAAACTATATTTTTTATTGTGGATAATCCTGTTGTGACCTTAATAAAAATTAATTTAAGTAGTGATCTTAATCTCGGGCAGAGTTATAGTGTTATCAATGGAAATGTCGGTCGTGCGGGTTGGAGCGTCCAAGAATTCTCAGTTCATAATGTTGTGTGTTCGGTTCGATTCCTACCAGGGACAGTTAATATTTATTTTTTGTCGGTCCCGAGAAATGAATCCTGACACTCCCACGTCGGAGTAGTTCCCTTCACCAGATAAGAATAACAATTCCAAAATAGTCATATCATAGTTCACAATATTTTGTTATAACAATAGTTTGTATCTTGGTTTTGTTTCCTGATGAAGCCCTGCAAAGTAGGGCAAAACGTTAGATCCTAATAAATAGTTTTTTTGTGCTGTTTTATGTACTTTTTTTTTCGACACGCGAACCGTCTCACAACTATTAATTACAGACGGTCAACTAAGAATCTTCCAAAAAAAAAATAAAGTGAATTAATAAACTATTTCACACTGCAATATAACTTCCCTGAAGGTTATCTAATTTTTTATAAAAGCAATTAGGTGACTTACACCATTATGGTTTTCAGCTTAAACCTAATCCGACTTATGAAGTTCAATCTTTTCAATACATTTTCTTATTGGGGTTTCCATTACTTTCACTCGAGTTGAACAATTGGCAAGGGTCGTGGAACTGTGCCTACATTGTTCGTGATTTTTGGACTTGGTTCACTTTCATTCCAAGATCAAGCGTTACTCCGTTATATTTGCCATATGTGCTGCCCTGGCGTTCGTAGAAATAGCAAAAGAAATCGGTTTCCTCGGTGAGATTTCAACAGAGGCGGTTGCGTATCCGTTTGGTACAGCCTGCGTTGCTCTAACCTATGTAACTTAAGGGAGCGGATTGGCGCGCGTGACCTGGCAGCCGTGGGCAATCGCTTGTCCAACATAGTCCAGTCCGATCTAGATCGAGGAAAACAATTTGTAATTAAGTCGGACATCCTTTGTATTCCGATAGGGTCCCGTACTAATCCGGTCTGGTTAAGTCTATTCGATAACAAATAGAATCAGTGGAACGTAGTCATCAGCTAGTTGGTCACAAGAAATGGTTTTTAAGGCGGGTCACGGATTTTTCTTTTAGAATAAGAATAAACGATATTTGATCATTGTAAATATTAATTTTATAAAATAGTACAAACTAGACCTCCTTAAACGAATTAGAACTATATAAATCAAACGTATGATAAATTTTTCTTCATTTAAAACTATTTTTTTCTCAAATAAAGGCTTTATGGGCTATATAATTTATTTCGTGACTCCGGACATCGGGAAAAAAATTCTTATTTTTGATTCATACAAAAATATGTATTTAAGGGTAGAGTGTTATAGAAAAGGGGTGTTATAATTTCTAAATTTTTAACTTGACTTTTGGAGAAGTACTCCCATTTTTTATTTGAGATACATGTATGTGTTTCATATGTGTAGATATTTAAATAACCACATACTTATATATCATATTTTAAATAAGAAAATATATTCTTGTTAACTGCTTCTGTAATATTCTTCTATATTTGTTATTATTTTGTTTCAGGTAAGACATCTACTATATATGTTACCTAGCGGGTATGTATTTTTCCTTGTTAGGTAAGTTTATTTATATGGTATTTATTAAGATTCAGCTTTGAAGTAACTATATAAACCGACGGATGTTATTGGGTGATGTGTATGTGATTTAAATCTTACAAATTCTAACAAAGTATAATGGTTTCGAAACTTGAAAAAAACAAAAACATTTTTATTCAGCTACAAATCACTTATGGTATTTCATTAAATTGATCGACTAAACTTTCACCACTGTGTTACAAATCATTTAGGAAACCTTTTGTAAAATAATTGCGGCTTCTATCGGCGACTGTAGAAGATCCGGGTTCGCTACCCGCCACGCCCAAAGAATATTTCTCAACGTGTCCGCTCTTGAACTGGTTCATTTGTCATCAGTTACCATATAACTGAGTAACCGCTACAAGAAAAAAAGTAGCAGTGTCGTCAAACTCGATCTGAATTCCATATCTTCGGTTTTATTATCTATCAAGTCCATAAAAGCCTAATACTTCAATTAATTACACCAGTTCCGGTTATAGATATTAACTGTTCAAATATATAAACAAATTTTTTTTTATTATTACAATGGGTACACAAGAAACAGTGCAATAGCAATAAACAGTAATCTGCAATTTGTTACGGGTATTAATCATAGCATTCTTAATAAGATGAATGGGAGTAGTTATTTTATTCACAATCATTTGATCACAATTATTTGTAGTATTTGTTATATATTTGTATATTTATGTATATTTGTACTTTGTATTCAACCAGTTAACGAAAAATGACTGTCCTCAAAAATGTGTACTCTCAATTTACATTTTAAACAAGAAGGAACAAATTTTGTTCTACTTTCGTTGAGACATACAAAAATTTAACCAATATTTAAAAGTATTATAGACTATTGCAACATTTACCAGACAAACGGTCTAAATTGCCAATCCATTACAAAAGACTGATCTACATGACTATTATAAGGCCTATCTGGACATACGGAGTTGAGCTTTGGGGCTCCACTAAACCATCAAATTCCTCCAGAATCCAATCTTTACAGTTCAAAATCCTTCGTAAAATCCTTAATGCTCATTACTTTGTCACAAATTAAGTCATCCATCAGGACCTCAATATTCCATATGTTGCCGATTTGGCCAGAACCAGATACCGTTCCTTCCATAATAAGCTTTTCAACCACCCAAATCCACTTGTTTCTAACCTGGCTTCTCCTTCATTACCTAATAATTCTCCTAGGCGTCTGAAAAGAAGATGGCCTCGAGATCTTCTCCTCTAGAAATGTTATTGGAGTTCTATCAGTGGGTAGATTCTCCACATGTTTTTATCATGTCACTATGTCACCTACAGCAAATTTACTTGTTGTATACATGTGTATACAGTTGTAAATATCAATAAATAAATTATTAAAAAAAAAATATTATATTTACTTATAAAATATTTTTGAAAATCAATAAACTCACATACTTTATGGCGATATTTAGAAGATCAAGTGTACTAAAGAATTATTTAAATATGATCTTAAAACATATTTGACTCTAAGTAAATTGTTCTACATTTTACATTATACAACCATTCATGTCAAGATAACCTTGGATTCCGCCTCAAAAAGATAATTAACAAATATTTTGGCATGTGTCATTCGTACTAGAGGAATGACTGCGCAATTACACAAATTAGGCGTTCGTTAGTGATTAGCTCATAATAGGAATCGATAGCTACACATTGCCTTTTGAATGAAAAAATAAACAATCCTCTTTCTGAAAACTAAACAGCTTCGGGAGATTTTGTCATGTAAATCACCTGACTCTGGCGGCGCAAATAACTGAATCATTGCCTGTCATTTGAGTTTTTGTTTTGAGAAATTCCTTGCGCACGCCAATGGATGAGTTGAAGTATAACATCTTTTAAGTTTAGTATTTTTTTCAACGGTTCTATGCTTTTTTTTTTTTTTTTTAAAACGCATTTCACATTTGCCAACCACCGACTCTACAGTTACAATGTAAAAAACAATTTTTTGAAGCTTTTTTTCAGTTTTTCGCTCATATTTAAAATATTAAGCATGTTTTGAAGACATTATTTCTGTAAAAAATTTAATGATTCAAATTTTCTCACAATATGGGTTTATTATATTAATGTTTTGGCTAATTGAACTTAGGTTGACTGGGGCTAAATAAATTGTCTGGTAGTCAAAGTTTCATAAAGTATTTTTAAATGATATATCATTATTTAGATGCAAAGATGATTGACCTTATGTGAATTGAAAGATGGTCAGGGCTACGGTTAAGTACAACAATAAATTGAGATGGTCCATTCTGTACATCTCCATCTACCACAACAGTCCTGATGAGGGTCTACATTGTGAGTCAAAACGTTGCTAATTAATAAATTGTTGTAAGATATTGTTGTTATTCTATCCTGACTATATCCTTCGAATTTCTTAAAGAATGTTCTAAGAAAAAAAAAAATTGTTCTCATCTATTCTATTTTTTTTAAATACTATTTTCGTATGGTTTGCTGCCCCAATAGCGTATTAGCAATAATGAAAAAAATAAATAAGTAATATGAAATTCAAAATATAAAAGAAAGGTGATTAAGGTTCAGTCAAAAGAGCTCAAATGGTGCTTAAAGAAGTTATTATGAGCGAAAGTTGCTCCTCACTTTGATTCTTTAGCTGTATAGCCCTGACGAAGTCCTGCAAAGTGAGACGAAACGTTGACTCACAATGTTAAGTTACTGCTTGAGTTCTTTTGTCCGCGCCTGGACCATCTTAGTTTTATATATTACATACGGTCAATCAACAATCTTCCGAAATTATAAATTGAAGAAATTTAGTCAAAATCCGTGTATTTTAATTTTTTTTCATAACTTAAGTTTCCACTAGAGCGCTCTTTTCGGTTATCTTTGAAAAATGAGATATCAAAAATCTTTTAACTGTATGATTTTACTTAGACGTACCAAAAATTTGTAAAGCATTATGTAAGCAAAAAACTGAACTTATATTTTTTGTGTGGTTGGCCGGGCGGTCAACCTAAATTTCGGTTCTCCACAGGAATCTGAAATCATTTAGAAAAAAAAAATAGTTTATTTTTCTTTGTTAACACCTTTAGTGAAACATAGACGCTTGGACTATTGTTATCAGCCGAAAATTATATGCAGTGAATATATGTATTTTGTTTAACATTTTGTATAGTTTAATTTTTTACGGAACCTGCTCCTTCCAGGGCCCCGTTTCATGATGAAAGCTAATAGTATTAGTTCATAGTACAAGTGTAGAATAATGTGGTAATAATACTAATACTTATTTGTTTCATGATAGGGATTACTATTAGTGATATTACAAGAATTAAAAAATACTAAAGTACAAGTTAGTATAATTGAATTAAGATAAATCTACAAAACTAAATGATTAGTTGCACGCGAACAACTGAAAAAGGTTACAAAAGTTCAGCTTTTATTTTCTCATCGTAGTTATTACAAATGTATAATCTAAACTGGAAAGCAGTGTATCAAGCTAAAAGTGAATTTTTAAAGTATTTTCGTAATTATGCACTTCAGCTGTCGTGCATCTTGTTGGCCTTGGTTTCATAAAGTTCTTTATTAAATTTTGACTTGAGAGGCAAGATTCGAGGAATTAGCAATGAAATAACATAAAGTCACTGATCGTTGTTATTAACATATATATTCTTTCTTCAGAGAATTAAATCACTTCAATAAAAGTCAAATGTATTGCGAGAAATCCGCCAATGTAACCGATGCTCCGCTAACTGCTATCGGGATCCCAGCCAATAGCTGATCCCGTTACATCATTGTCATTAAGTAGAGTATTCCTGTCGTAACAGCTTGCGATATATAGCCTTACCAAACCTTCCATTTAAATCGCCACGTCCGTGAGACCATGCGTCCAAAGGGCCGGTTCTATGGGATTTGAAATGAGAAAAAAAAAGTTGAAAAGAAGTGTCCAGGCGTCCTTGTGATGCACCTTCATAAATTATGGGAATGGAGATGAGCTAAAGGTCACTTGCCCACAAATCGGCGAATCCTCCTCCAAGGTCTTGGGTTATGTAACGGGACAGGTATAAGGTACCTCTGCTTGGGTCACTGGGGCATGCCGTCTGTCGAAACGGCCCGGTCGCGCGGCGGCATCGTTCTGTTCAAGGCTGCGTCACGGCTGTCGTCTGGCAAGCCAACCATCATGTTCATTTATTCACTGCTTTATTACTTATACCATACATATGTTTACTACTGCATATATATATTAGGATATTGATGCTCAGTCGATAATAAAACCTCTTTATTGTGGCGAGGTTTGGAGATTTTATGCTTCTTAATGTTGTGTGCTTCAGTGAAAAAATATTTTTTTTTGTATTTTTAAATTTTCCTAACTTATTATTCAACACAGGAATGCATAGAATACAAATTGAGTGTAATAAATAGATTAATGAAAGAAATGGAAGATGGCAAAAGGGTTCCAGGAGTTGATAGACGTTTTGTCCTGGGAAATACTGGTTATAAGTTGATTCTTAGTCTCGCCAATATAGAAGGAATTAAAACATGGGGTAGAACAAGGAATCCGATAAGCTACATTGCAGCGGTGTAAAAAATAGGAGAAAAGATTAGAAATTTTGTTGTGGTACTTCAGGCTAAGACGTAGAGTAGGAATAGTTCTTTGTCCGCACTAGAACCATCTTCTGTTTCTATTATTATGAGGAAGGAAGGTTAGAAACTTATGGGTTAGGGAGTATACAATAGAAAAAATGGTATTTGCTTCCGGCTAGATCGGTTACAAATGGAGCATTAAGGTCTTTATGGATGATTTTATTTATGAAAAAGTAAGGAGCATTGAGGATTTTACGAAGGATTGTGGATTGGATACGAGAGGCATATGAAGGTTTAGTGGAGATCCAAAGCTCAACTCCGTATGTCCAGATTGGACTTATTGCAGTCATGTAGATCATTCTTTTGTAATAGATTAGAAGTTTAAACCGTTTGTCTAGTAAATGCTGTAATACGCGGAATCGACGTGCAGTTTTCAGTCTTGCGTGTGGGTTCCAGGTTAGTCGTTTGTCCAGCTGTAGTCCAAAGTAGCGGATCTGTTCTACAGAGGTAAGAGCACATTATTAAAGGAGGGCAGTAGGTAGGTTTACGACGAAGGGTAAAGGTGATTTATTTTAATCCTTTAATTATGACACCATTTACCGAGCGCTGTTATTACCATTTTAATACTAATATTATTCCATGAAGAAAATTATTTTTCTAAAAATTCTTTCAAAACCAGCCGTTAAACACCGGCAACGCCTACAGTTCTTAAAATAATTCAGTAATTATGTTTTACGACCGAACGCCTCCTTTGGGCAATACAGTGAGGATAAGACATGACTGGTATTAAAGACTACATAATTATATAATGATATGACTAGTTTTAGCAAAATTGTTTTATACATTTTTTAGGAAATGGTATTAAAAGAGTAAAATTTAGAATAAAAAGTGGCACTTTCTGTAATTTGATTTTAGCGCTGAGGCTGTTGCATCATCCCAGACTTATACTTGCCTTAATTACGAAATTTCAATGACATATAACTTTTTGAGCTGTGTTTACTAAATACACAATTCGACCATTTTGGAAGGCTTGGTTATTCAAAAAAATTATTCAACACTCTGGTATCTTGAACCAACTTATTCCCTGAAATGGAACAAAGAAATCTACTGAATTCCATCTAATGAGTTCCAATCGTCTTGGGTATCAGGGATGAAGAATCCCGATCATAATTGATATTTTGTTTTAAAGTTACTTTTGACGTGCATTTTGAGTTGATTTCTTTTATAAATTAATTCTATTTCTCAATTATCGTGTTCCTCGTGAAAATTCATATGAGAAACCTACTTATTTCTTTGTGTCACTTTAAATGGCAGCTAAGATAAATGTCAAATGAGCATTATCGCTTAATAATTGCAAGTTTAATGTGCTTAGGGAAGTAAACAAGAGAAATAATTAACATTTATCGATAGCATTGTATCTTTTGTTTAAGCAAAGAATTGCTAATGAGCCGATTAGAGTCACTTCACAAAAACTTCTTTATCAACAATTAAAAAATTAAAGTGCTTAAACATTTTTATGGATTATTTTTAATAATTTGTAATTTTAGAGATGATGATTTTAAATTTAAGAAAATTAGTCGAATGAGAATGACTAAAAGATACAGTAATTAATGACTTACATTATACAAACATGAGTTGAACAGCTCATAAAATAATAATAGTAGCTGGGTAATTTTTACTCTCACTTACCTATATATTGAATATATAGTTAGGAAAAGTATCGTGATCGTGAATTATTTTAAATTCGTTTTCGTCGGAAATATATGTTTTTAGGTCCCCTGAGTCTAAAAAACCTAGTCTCGCAAAATGGTTTTCTGTGTGTAAACAGCCTAAAAATGAAAAGTCGTACTAAATTGAAATTACATATTTAAGATAGTACATGGAATATGACAGCAAATTTTTCGCCAAAATCGGCCTATCGGAAGTGACACTTCAAAAAATCTATTTTTTACAATTTTTCGATTTTCTCCAAACGGCTCTAAAGATGTAACTTAGTGAACCAATAAGCAATACGTGTTCTTTATTACCGGATAGATTTTATCCTCGAAATCGCATGGCTAACTTGGCTTAAGGGCCGAATTTTCCAAAAATCTTGTAGACCTGTACAACTGTAGTTTATGTAAACTGTACGATAGTTGCCCTCAGGGTAGTACTGTCGCACTAGGTCCGGCTTGATAGTTAACTGTACACGTAGTTACAATGATGTTACTGTCACGTTAAAGTCAGTTTACACTTTAACAGGAACATTACAGTCACTGGAGGCACTGTCATCGCCACTGCGATGGTTGACTGTATAATAGTCGTCATGACAGTACTGTTTCATTTGGTACTCAGTAATTTCTGACAGTACATGCGACGCATTAAAGTTCGTTTACACTATGACATTTTACAGCCACAATACCAACTGTCTCCACTGCCATGGTGCAATATGTATGACCGATACTTTCATGATAACATCTCCTGTCGTAGCAATTAAGTAACACTATCAGGTCTAGAGTGATAAACGTCAGTAGCTGTCGCGGAAATGAAGTTACTATCTAAAGCCGGTTATTTTAATCAACAAAAAAAAATACATAGTGCCTACCATCTGGCAGATATGAATCTTATGTATAAATGTGCCCATAGGTGCAAATAGACTGAGGACCACCCCTGCCACAAAGTCATAATTTTTTTTTTTAGAGATTGGTCCTTTTGATTGTCACATAAATTTCCGCAGTTAGTTGATCAGATACTCTTTTTTATCTCCTAATCGTATGTACTTAAATGGGGTTACAGTCCGAGTCTAACTCGGACAAAACTATGCGGCACACCCAATGAAAAACATAATCAATCATTTTATACGCTCATTTGTTTTACACATTTTTTTCCGCTATATTGTGGTCATATGTTTTGTAACCGTGCAGAAATTATTCCAGAATTCCTGGTCTCAGATTCCATTGCATAACTACACACTGTCCAAATCTTGCTTCTGTTGTAATAAGAACCCTTTTTTTTACCTAGTGGTCAAATAATTTAGTCGATGGCCATGTGAAGGGGAAAATATATCATATGACGAATCCGCAACTTGTCTTGGCGCTTTTGAAATACGTTCCGCAATTTAGAATTTAAATGTTATTCAGGGGACCGTACAATTATCGGTTATGAATATCAATTTGTAACAGAATTTGAATACGCAACTCTAGATAGTAATTCCAGAGCCCCTGTGTGGTCAGAGAGGCTACGTGTTTCCTCGTAGTCTGGTTCGAAGTTGCGTAAGGAGGAAGGTGTGATAATGGAAGAAAGGACGAAGGATGAAGGATACGGGAGGGGCAGAGCACGTGGTGGGCTACGATAAATATAAAATAAGAAAGAGACGTGCCTATAACGGAATGGAGTTGGCCTTGTTTGAATGTTATCCCAAAGGGCAAGGTGTTATGCTTCGTCTTGTCAATAAATGTCCTCTCTTCATTGTCCTTCTTATATTATATTTTAATAATAATATAAAATCGAAAAATAATGGTCCAATATGTCAGATTGTTATAACGCGGCTCGTTATACCGCTCTACTATTAAATAAAGTTCTTAAATTAAAATAAAGAAGAAGGCCGAAAGAAGCGGGCGAGGTCAAAAAAGTAGCACCTTTAATCATCATACTATCTCGTTAGTTATTTCAATTATTATTGTTTATTTTCTTTATAAACTTCTTAATATTTTCTACTTCCAGACGATTCACCATATGTTGGTTTTTTTGAATAATGTAATGTTACTATTGAAATGATTGTTCCTTGATGATAAATTCAATTTTAAGGGAAGGAGCATAATGAAGAGGGTTGGCTATAAGTAAAAGTAAAGCCAATAAAGCGTGCTTTAGGATGAACTCCAGGGGCGTGGCATTTGAATTGGAGCCAATTACCAACTGCCTTCTGTTTCACTTAAGGTTATAATGAATATTCGTAACAACCTCTAATAAATTCTAATATCAGGGGCGTGGTCAACTCTCCTCATTTTGGCTTCATTTTCTCTTAGAGGGAGAAATTTATGCTTGCTCGTTTTATTCAAATATCTGCCTATTAAACGTCGTAATTATAAATTTTAGCAATGTAAACATAAAGTATATTTTGATTTTAATTAAGTATGATTTACAATAACTATAATTATAAATAATCCTTCAGGAATTCAAATTTCCTTTATGGAGCATTTGACCTATGTATTAAAAATCGTGGAAGTATTTTCGTTAGTTTTGGGTTTTTTCCGTAGTTCATTTCAAGGGCTCTTAGCAAAGCGGAAACATCTAAATTTACAGAATAAGGTCAATTCGTTAATAATATGCTAAATAAATCTGTTATATTTGAGGTTTTTCAGGTTTTTTATTGCACCCGCTACTTATCGGTGTCAGTGACTAAGTATAAAATTAATTTATTGATCTATCGAATATTTTCAAACTAACATGGTGCAAAGAGGATATGGTGTTCAATTTTTCATTTTTATCTAAAAACAAAGCTCTATTTTTAATTATTATCCAAGAAAGATTTCCGACAAATATATTACAATTTTAGAATAATAATTATTTGATAGTTAAGTTTGAACGTTTCTTTTTTTTTTTGTTTAATTTTTTTGCTGTCATAAATTTTGTGTTTTCGATTTTTGAATAGATTGCATGATTTTCCTTATTATTTGATTATTAGTAATTCTTATATTATAACTTCTAAATTTTCATTTCTAAGCCAAGACGTACTTGAAATTAATATTACAGTTAATCTATTAACCAAAATACCATTTAAATATAATTCAATTCATTCTGACACAGTTTTGATAGTTGCACCTGTGTCAAAAAGACGCATGATTTCCATTTCGGTAAAAAACAGCTCATCCAGGATACATGCGCGATGGTAATATATGTGCTGCTATACAAACAGATGTACATATATTGTGACGACAAGGAAGTTGACCCTTGGTGCTTTTCCATATTTTCATATCCCATTCTCTTCGGGCAAACAGCAATAACCTATTGAATTTTAAATCATTTTTCGTTGTTTTATTTAAGAGTTTCAAAATTTTTTGTTGTTATTAATTTAGGAATATCATTCCACTAAAACATTAATAAGAAATAGGATTTTTTTTCAATGAAAATATATATATTTAAATTCATTTTTTTATTTGTAAAGTTTGCTTTCCTCCTAAATTTTTCCTCTCTCCATTTTTCCACATGGTTTTCAGTGTTAGCTTTTTCCCTCTTTGTAACTCTTCTCGTTTCATATTTTTCTTATAACAATGCTTAGTGATCCGAAGGTTTCATAATTTTGTTCCTACATAACTTAATAAATTCGCCAGAATAAGAACTAAATCTGGTTCGATCGGGATTATAAGAACCCATTTTTTTTAGTTGCCCATCATGACAGCGATTTTAAGTATTGCTTTGAATTGCCTCATTGGTTCAAAATTCACTCCAATCCACTTTATAGGATTACGATTTGTTTTGAAGTTGGTTAAATACACCAATGGTTAAAGTAGTTAATAATTTTAATCTTCATAAGAGTACCAGTTTGCTTAATATTCTCAAAAATAAATTCATAAATATAGGTTTCTTGTTATCAGGAAAAAGTTTATTTATGAAAAACTATATTTCGGGAACGTTGAACGTTGAGAGCTATAAACTGTTAAATTATCAATAGAAAAGAAAACTATTTATTGTTAACCAACGTTTAACAATTTTATATACGGTCAACTATCTTCTTTCAATTTAAATAATTGTAGTTTTTGAATAAATCATTAGACTGCTGTTTTTACTTATATATATAAGTATATACTCTCTCTATATATTTATATAGAGTATATACTTAAAGAAAGTATTGCAATCGTGGAAAGTTGAGAATTTCAACGGAAATAGACGTTTCGAGGTCCTCTGTACAAATAACCAAGTTTAGAAAATCAGTCTTTGTTTGTGGGTGTGTGAACAGTCGTAAGATACTGAAAGTAAGAGCAATTATATTGAGTTTAATACCAGCTATCTGTTATCCTTATTGATATATTCTAACAGGGCTTCTTCGTCCTGGTAGCAGGGCGAATTAGTAAACCTAGTCTCGCAAAATGGCAAAATGATTATTTTCGTTAGAAGGTTAAGCTCAAAAATGATAAGTCGTACGAAACTAAAATAAAATATATAAAGAGCAAGTGTAGGCATGGGATGTTACAATTTTAATATTAAAATCGACCTACCCAAATTGCAACTTTATATAATCGATTTTTCACTTATTTTATGATTTTCTCCAAAACGGCTCGAACGATTTTGATTGAACTCGATAAATCAGTGCTCAATTAAGTGACCTTCAACATCAGATAGGTTTTATTCTCATTGGAATAGTTTTAAACAGGGTTTAAATGCCGGAATTCTGAAATATCTTTCTCTTAAGTACCTTTTTTGTTTGTTTTAAATAATTAACCATCTCACTTTTTTTTTAATTAGCTCTTAGCTTAATTAATTATCATAGATAGCTCTTTCTATGATGTATGATGGTGATGTATAATAAAATGTTTGTAGAGCGTTATTCAAATAGTCGGAACTACGGACAGTTGTAATCTATCATAAGGGCTTTTTATGTTCGTTTTTACTAAATTTTATGAAATATCTAATTTTAGTTCGTAATCAAATAAATTTGCCTGTCCTATCCTTCTTATTCCACGTGTTGGATTTCAGAGCTAACCTACAAAAGCCAAAAACCCGTTTTAGCAAATAAAAATTCCAACAAAATCCAGTCCTGAGCCTAAATATCACCCGACTCTAGTAACCTTACACTTTAGCCACTTCTCCTTCAGGTTGGCTTAGTACCTTGGAATAATTTTGAATTAAAACTTTCCCGAAAGTTGAATTTTGCATTGCCCGGCTTAATTCATATTTAATGAAAATGATCTGTCAAAATTTAAAAGTTGTGATAAAAATATTAGTGTTTGGCGCTTACGCGAATTACTGAGTTCATTAAGGAATCAGGCATTTTCGTAATGAATGATTAATGAGTAATCAATAATGCGACAAGTTGATTACAACTCAGCATCATGAGTTATGGATGAGTAGTTTATCAGTAATGATTAACTTATTCATCACTCTATTCATTCTAAGCATAAGTTATTACTTTTTCTGTAATTTCGATGCTGATATCTTTTCACTAAGGGATTTATCTAAAAAATGAGTTAATACTTATCATTCATATTTTAAATTATATTACAATTGTATTCATAGTGAAAATCAATGACTAAGAATTTTTATCAATTTTTTTCATAACAATTATTTTTATACGGAATGAGATCATGAATGCGCATCATATGATTAATATCATTAACTATTAATATAGGAGGAAAATCGTATTATTTTTTTGAGAGATAATAATGTTGAATTCCGAGTACTATTTTGAAGTTACCTGAGATTTTAAACTCAAATTTAAAAAAATGGACCCAGTGTTCTTGAAAAAGCCTGAGAACATTTATTTGTTTTTGAGGCAACGCAAATTGGATTAACCATTATCGTCATATACAGTCTTCAATAAACAAATATTGATACTTAGCAAACAATATGTATTATACTTCCAGTATCAATATTTGCTTGAAATCATTTATTTAAATTAATATTACACCACAAAACAAAGCTGGACTTGTTATTTATATTTCGCACAATTAAAAATCATTACTGTATTTTTAATATTATCAATAAAAATATAAACTACTCATCATATTTAAGGATACAGGTATACAAAGACAGTTAAGTATCCAGAATTTTTTCTATTATCCTCCGTATATTATTGAAAAATAAAATTACATACATATATGAACAATAAAATATGTTATAAAAGTCACACATATTTATTTATTTTTTTATCTAAGTTTTATTTTTTTTTTTTCGTAACCCCTAATCGTATAATACATATTACAGAGAAATGATAGATTATATACAAGTGAAATATTGCCTTGTATTGAAACCTAAGTCTTAGGTTTTTGATTAAGTATATGTTAATAATAATTTAAGATCCAATTATGCGGGAATTTCTAGGATTTTATACAGATAATTTGGGCCGATATCATTCTCTTGGTACGCCAGACAACAACTACGCCATTACAAACTGGACAAGGTTCCAATACATTAGAAATAAAGAGCATATTTTAATAAGTTTTAAAAATGTAAAATTTATTGTCTTTTCAGTTATGTACAGGGTATCTATTTATGCCATTGCCTTCTCGAAACACACATTAACCCCCAAAAGCCAGAATCGCCAGAATCGAACCCACACCGTCTTTGGCTCGATGAAGCATAGTTGTCTACAAGATGATTAATTACTGTTATCTTCGGTAAATATTTGGTTATACTTCATTCTAAAAACGTACACATTTACAAGGAAATGTCAGATTAAGCATTATAACAGAGAGGGGTTTAATTTAATTTAATCCGCACATTCTTAATCATAAATAAATATTTTATATATTAAACAGCGTTAATCTTTTCAAAATATGTTAGGATAGAAACTTATTTGAAAGTATTTAAGTAAGTCAAAAATATCTTAAGGTTTAAAACCGGTCTGATGAGGGTTTTTTTTTTTAATTTTAACTTGATAATTAAGTATATAAAATTAAAATTGGATCCCGAAATTTTAAAAGTTATAATTATTGAATTAATTATTTCCTGTTCGCTCAAGTTAAAGAATGTAACTTTGGTAAATTTTTTTTAGCAAGGACGTTTTAAATGTTATCTGTAGATTTCGCAAGGTTTAAATAGAAAACAAATTAATTAGTGTCGATAGATTCTTTTATTTTGTATTTTCGTATAGTCACACTGCAATAAAAAAAATAAAAATCTGCAACTTTAATTCGACTTACAAATCATTTTGACTAAACCAGACCATCCGTTTTAGAAATTCCTATGTACCAAAGAATAGACTTTTTTACGAGTACAAATAACTAATAGATGAATCTTGAATACGTAAAAGGCAAGTTTTTCGATTCAGGGGTAAATTTTTTTTTTCCTGCAAGAATACACTTCCCTACCTTAAGTAGTAACGAAGTAAAGAGTTTATGTGCTGTTGTTATGACCTACAGTTCTGTAAAATGGAGTGACTTTCTAATTGTTTGCGAATTTTAAGTGCTTCGCTAGTTAGCAAATCAGATGGCTTCTATCATTGATTAATCAAAGTCCAATGAAGAAGAAGAAGGCCTCACATGGCTCTTAACTATGACTTCTGTTATTTAATGTAAGTCTCTTCTACAAAATTATTTATTACTGTGTAACTATCTTTTAGACGCACGTTCATCAATATCTAATATTAATAAATTGTTTTAGAAATAATAAACATAAATAAATAAGGGTTATAATTATTAACAATAACGGTGTCTGTTTAATTTAGATATTCCCCATGATAAATGTTGGGAGAAATTACCTAAATTAATTGTAATCTGATGGTTTCGCTGGTATAAGTATTTGGAATGGACTTTATTAAATGGATTTAAAAGTAAATGAAGTATGGTTAAATAGCTTCTATTTTTTAAATGACACCAATAATTACATTGGGCCAAAGATTTGTCGTATAGAGTTAGTTAAATTAAGTTTGATTGCAAATTTAAATGGTTACACGAAATAATAAATAGTATTGCGTATAATAATAGATGCTGTAGTTTACTTGTGTTGAAGATGTTCTAGGTTACACAATGAGCTATAGAGATTTTGATAGTGCACATTCTTGTTTTCTTCTTGCGTCCTCTTCCCTCGTTCATCCTGCCTCCGTCCCTTCGCCTGAGTGGGATATAGTTTATTCACGGTGAATTGTTGATTTCAGCCACAAAAGAACGATGTGGCTCTTGAGACAATTCAATTTTATTTTATTTAGAGGCCAAGATGGCTACCAAAGTCTACTGCTTAATATAGCTGCCACTAGATAGCAGTATCTTGATTTCTTATTCACATGTGAGGAGAGCACAGTGTCTAATAAATAATTCTGTAGAAGTCCTGATCCTAGTCTAAAATATACCTGTATAAGTGCATTTAATAGATTAAAATCGTAGTAAAAATTAGATAATTATTAAATATTGAATGCTTAATAAGGTCTCAAGTATTATAGATTCGAAAATGGTCAGAGAAAAGTCAAGGAACTTCATACTACTTTCCTCGACATCTTGTTTTAGTTTGTTATATACTGATATTTTCTGTCAAAGATTAAACATTTCAATGGAAGAATTGTCAGAATTCTTTAATTATTTTCCATTCTCGTTTCTTAAAACCTTCGATTTGTTTTTCAAATTTATTTTTCATAGGACACTGACTTTGAAGATTTTTGCTCCTAGCATTAGATATGTATTCGTACGAATATGTACAATTATATACAATGTATTTATGGCCATAAACCTCCAAACAAAAAAAGTCAATGAAAAGAAGTTCCTGGTCACCGACGATGAAGATGAATGTTATCGATTCATTCTCAACAATAGTTAATTAATCAATTTTGTTAATTATCTCTTTGTGCTTTGAGATCGTTTGTGATTGTAACACAAAGCATTGAGCCAATGAAGCATTTACTGTAGCGTAAATGGTTTCGTTTTGCATTTTGAAAGAAAACTATAAATTTAAATTGTATGTTTTAAAATTCTGGATTTCCTTGAGGCGAGGGGCGCTCTTTGGCCGGTTAGCATTCAGCTTCGGCTGGAGCACTAATGCGGGTCACTTGTTGACATTGAGAGTTTTTCCGACCGAAAGACTTCAAGGCTCAGCCATTCCATTCACAAATGTTGAGGTCATTTAACTAGTAATAACTAACGTTATTCGGAATCAATTAGTGACGAATATCATATCAGTAGGGGTATAATAAAACTATCAGAGGAAATTATAGAATTTATTTATATAGGTGTGATGAAACCCGGATGGAAACACAACATTTATACCAGTAGCCTATGAACTCATACTAATATTTTTGTTTTTTAGTAAATTTTTAAGAAAACCATTTTTATTTTACTGTTGCGATAAAAATACATATTTTCGGTTCTTGAGGTGAGAATAACTAATATTAACTTTTACCTGCCAAGAATAAAGCAGTTCAAGGAATGATAACTAAGTCGTAAACACATACTTGCATTGGAGAGAGTTAGGGCGATCTGGAATTTATTTTCCATTCGAGACTGTCTCTATTTTCTTTTTACTCTTTAATTTATTCATAAATTTCTTTAATATTTTATAATTATCTATTGCTTATTATTGCTAACAATGAGTACGGTTTACTGTTTTCAAATAGACAAAATTAAAAGTACATTAGGGGATGATTTTTTAGAATTTTCTTATTTATGCACTGCCAGACTATTTCATTGAGGATAAAAAAACTTTCTAATAATCCGTTTAATTTTACATTGACACAACGAATTTAACCAAATTTTTTTTTTTTTTTTTAACGTTAAAAGTTGATAATATAAAGTGACGCTTCCAGTCAGTCGATTTTATAGAAAATGTTGTTGTCACATCCCCAAGCGTATACCCTTCTTAAATAGGTAATTTCAATTTGTAGGACTTTTCATATCCTAAAGAATAAAATATTCAGGGTATATCACCACTTCATTCAGTCTTATTTTTATATCTCCTTGGTGTCCCTTATTTTTTAATTAAGTTAACAGAAGTTACTGAGTTGAAAACATTTCTCAGCTTCATGCAACAATTTTATATTGAAAATGCCGATCGCACTCATAAACATTTGACACACTTAAAGAGAGTAGCATTTGACAATAACGTTCCCATTGAGTTGTGAGTAAGTGAATCTTCTGGAAAGGGCGTAGTTCATGCCGCATCTATATTTAATATTGAGAGTAACTTCCAACAAACTCTCACTTTATTGTGATATTCTTCCACACTCCTTAGAATTTGCAGGGTTAAAACGTCAATGGTATCAACTGAGACGTGAGTGGGAAGATTTTATTAGTTTTTGTGATTGCAGATTTTAGTTTTGAATGGAAGGAGGCAATAGACAGTTATTGATGGTGTCGGCATCGAACCATCGGGTTCGCTCAGCCTTTTTTATTTATTGTTTTGATCAGAAATGCAAGGGACTAACAAACAATATGACTTTCCAATATGGTAGAAATTCAGCCTTGGTTTGACTTTCAAATCGTCGAATGAAATCGTCAAATCCAATTTCCGTTTCCTTATCGACAATGATATCACGATTCTATGATTATATCACGAGCTGTAATCAACCCATATCATAATCCTGTCTTGAATCAGATCTCCCGACAATTGTCTGCGGTCCTTGATCATGTAAATAACAAGATTTGGTACTAAAGCCCCGTATTATTTTGAAGAATTATGAGTTATGAGTGAACTTTCGCAAAGTTATCAAGTACATTAACTCGTAGTCATGGCCTATTTTCTCGTTGAAGAGGTCCCGTTCTCATCGACCGTTCATAGGAACCTTGTCTGCTCTAATTAATGCTGGAGTGCTTTCCTCAGCTGCGACCATTGTAAGATAATGTTAATTGTGTATCAGCTAGTTAATTGTGTAAAGAAACTAACGCACTAGGTATAAACCTAACACACGTGACTCTATAATGGTCTGTTAATACAAGAGCCGAGTGGAAAAAAAGTCAATTTTTTATCACTTGAACGAATACTAGGTATAGCTACTATTCAAAATTTTAATGAGTTTACCAACTATATTTAAGGGGAATAAAAAATGGCAGCTGTTGCAAAACTTTACACAAATGGATATTACGTTCAAAACTCGAACCATATCACTAAAACTATCTACAACACTAAAAACCTGAGAAAAAAAAAAGTAAATTTGCTAAAATATGAGCTATTTACGCTCAACAGTTACGGGTATATACATTATTAAAACGCAACGTTTAATAAAAAAAGTACTAAAAAATGAGTAGTTCGTGAAGTTATTTTGGGAAATCTATATCTCAAAAATCATAATTAAAGCTATTTTAATCTTGTATAAAGTAGCTTATGACGTTTATCTCCTTAGATGTAGTAGTCATGTTAGGCATGATATTTGCAAAAATAAAATAAAATTGATTCGCTTTATTTTTAATGATAAAATTATGACTAAACAAGCTTTTTAGCTTTATTATTTATTTATTGCAAAGGATTTAGAAAACTAAGCAAAATAACTACAATGGTTTAAGAATTAAATTTCCTGTCTTAGAATCAGTCTTCGTAATTAATATATTAACTTATAGAAACGTCATCATAATTAAGAATCAAAGAATACTGAATCATAGGGTACAGAACACTTTATGGCTTTATTAATAAATGTTTTTTTTTAACTTCAGAAAATATTGAATTTATGGTAAATTAATACTTTAATATTATATTCTTTTTTTTTATGTATTCTATTATTTAAATTTTATAAGT
>NW_027112074.1:1747422-1751284 GCF_000696795.3 Halyomorpha halys | reverse complement strand
TACTTCTCTTTTATTCGTTCTCTACTTACTTGAACCTGCATGTATTTTAATATTTATTAATTATTAAAAAAATAATAAACTGTTACCAGACAATGTTTACAAGAGTGTTTTTGTTTAGAGCTTTTTGCCAAAATCATCTCCAAATTGAATGTTTGGCCTTGAAAGCGTTACACAACGTATTGTGTGCAGTGACAATGGCAGAAATGATTCGTGTAAATTAAAGTCATGTAATTGGGCTCGTGGGCGAAAAGAACGTTCTCAACCATCCTTTCGTTGAGGCAGGTTGCTTTTAGTTGAACTTTTTTGGGAGTGAGTAAGTACCCGAATGGTATATATTTTTGGTTTTTCTGAAAATTTTCAGGCTGGATTAATCCTCTAAGCCTCTGTGATAACGACGGGATACTCTACGGACCCTCTGAAGCTGTTACCGTACAAAATCAAAAACAATCTTTTGTATTGAATAACAAAATAGGTTTGAAAAAGTATCAAAATAGTAACAGAAAATTATTCATCGTTAACTAACTTTTCGCTCACTTTGCAGGGCTTCGTCTGGGCTAAAAAAGATACAAACACTATAGTTAAAAAAAGGAAAAAAAAAAGAAAAAACATAAGTGTAAATAATAAATATAATAAGATTAAATAATTAAAAGTAAATTAAATAAAAGTAAGATATAATTTTCTTATTATATCTTACTTTTCATTTTATACCCCTGTTTTTTTACACTTATGTTTTTTCTTTTTTTTCCTTTTTGTAACTATAGTGTTTGTATCTTTTTAACTTATGTTTTTTCTTTTTTTTCCTTTTTGTAACTATAGTGTTTGTATCTTTTCATACTTTTCATTATTAGCCCTGACGAAGCCCTGCAACGTGGGGCGAAACGTTGGCTCAATAAAATAGTATAATTATCTATTATTTGAGTTTTTTTTTTACCGCACCCGGACCATATTCCATTCATATAAATAGTTTTCTTTTTCTTCTAGCCACCCGGATTATCTTCCTACAATCTACTTCATACGGTCAGCTATCTTATTTCAATTTCAAATTTTTGGGTTACAGGAAGAGTTTGGGAAGTATGTAGTAAAATGAAGTGAAATCTTAGATTATAAAAATTGAATTTGCGTGACTCTTATTGCCACCATCTATGAACCTACTCTGATCGCCACTGCACTCTATACCCCAAGAAACCTGGTGCGCGTATCGCCCTATTTCGACATGAAATTAATTTTCATACACTTCAAAAACAATATTTCTTATCTTTATCTATGCTCTCTTTTAGTATATATACCATTTACAGGTAAGTGAAATCAAAAATGTCCCGGAACAGCTTAGCTACTTGTTCTGATTCACGTCTGCTACTTAATTTATTCTGGTTATTTAGTCTGGGCCATTAATTCATCTGAGATTGTGTTAATGTTTATGTTTATGTTAAAGTTTGTGTTAGTGGTTTTGTTAAAATGTAGTTTGGCAAAGAGTAATTACAATTACTTAATGAACTACAAACTGAGTGAAAATAATTGCAATTCCCAATTGCATTCTTATGTAATTGTTATTCCCTTATCTTAACTCAATTATGGTGCAACTAAAACATGTATTTAAAGATGTAATAAAATTACTAATTTATGATTCTTATCCAACACTGTTCTTGATGCATTGAAAATACAAAAGTATATTCTAGTCTATTATTGTCCAGTATTGTGCCGTTTACTATTAAGGCGGACATGACAACTTTTATGTCCTGATTTTATAACCACTTTATAATTAAGAGATTTTATGTTAAGTAAATAACAAGGAAGTCTTTGCCTCTTTTGTATACTACAATCGCCTGTTAATTTATATATTTTTCTTGTCTTATTCCGTATTAATAATATTTATTAATATCGTATGCAGTTACGTGTGGCATTTCAAGCCTAAGTTAATGAAGCCAGCCCCTGGTTTAAACCTTTACATAAGAATAAACTTATGTAATAAAGAAAGGGCAGAGAGACCGTTATTACCTCTCTCCTTGCTACCAGTAGGTTATTTCCACACTAATGTTCAACACACACTAATTGATTATTTACGTTTTCGTATTTTTTTTTTTAATTAGTTGCAACTGAAGACGAGTTTCCAAATTTTCTCTTGAGGTAATAAAGCAATATTTTCCAACGTGTAGGTGTCTCTGTATGACTAACTTCGAACTTGAACCAAGTGTGGAACACCTACATGCCAATTTAGAAGCCAAAGGCACTCCCTTCCAAAGGTCACTTCCTCCAGGAGTTTTAAAAATTCGGTTGGTTAATTTTTAGTCCCTTTTTATAGTGAATTCACTTGTTTAAACTTTCCAATACTCCAAACACCAGAAACGGTAAACAATAAAATGAGTCCTTACAGAATATATTTTGCTAGGATATCCCGCAGTCCCCGAGCTATTGTTATAGTGTTTTTATACAGGTATATAAGTCAAAAATGATTTAGAACATATAAAAATAATGTCAATGACAATGTTATTAATGTTTAAAATTTATTTCGGTTCTAACGGTACAGCGTTTGGCACGCACGTAGCGCAGTATGGAAGTCCAATTCTGGGCTACTCCATCGAGCAGTTTGGGACGTAAATGATGTTCTCCAAGTAGACACCAGCATCTTTCGTTTGTCGACGTAGCCAATAAATTCATGTATCCTCAAAGAAAATAATCCATAAGTTGCAGCCAACTATGTGAGGTATCACTTTTTTTTTTTTTTTTTAATATCCCTTACCACTCAAACTCATTAGTTTCTAACCTTGCTTCCTCTTTCATTCCGGAAAATCCTCCGAGGCGCCTGAAAAGAAGATGGCCTCGAGACCTAATATTGTAAAAATGTTTTTAGAGTGCTACCGATGGGTAGTTTCTCTACATGCTTGGACCATACCATTATGATATTACTTCAAATTTACTAGATGTATTTTATGTACAGTTGTAAATCCCAATAAATAAATTTAAAAAAAAATTAATATAACGTAATCCACAGCAATAGTGATGTTTGTTTGCATATGCAGACCAATATTTAATTTCAAATATATTTCTATTGACATTTACCGCTTATAATACCATGAGGCAAAGGATAGGCAGTGTAAATAGGTTTATGTATTTAGAGTAGCTATGTATTTATTTGGGTTGTTTAATAAATGAAAATTAGGAGGTAGGAAAAAAAAATTTATTAACATTAGTTTGTGAACTTAGTGATTGGAACAGAAATATTAGCAGTGCAAATATAATCCGTTATTTGAAATTAATGCTGTGGTATTGTGAACAAAATAACAGTGAATAAAATCTTATAATAAACCAGGAAAGGCGAAAAATATGAACAATTTTTCTTCCCTGTTGCTATAAAAATTTGTACTTTTGGGTTTTTCGAGGTGGTAATATAATATAAATTTTACAATTTAAAGGATACAGCAGTTTAACAAAAGATCAGGGAGCCGTTATACCATCGAGAAAGATCTGGCGATTTTGGTTCTTTCCTTTCGAATCAGATGTTTTTATTTTCCCTTATTTATCCTTTAGTTGTTAATAAAATATCTGTATTATTTTATAGTTATTCATTGTTTATTATTGCTAACAGTATGCCAATTTAAGCAAAACATTTGGCATTTAAGCCATGTTGGACTCTTTCAATGAGGATTAAAACGTTTTAGTATTATAATCTTAGACCTGTTTTCGAAAAAAAAAATCGAAAAAGTGTAAAAAAAAAAAAAATAGTCCTATAAAGTGACACTTTGAATAGATCGATTTTAGTGAAATCTCATCCTAAGAATTGGCATTTTATTCTCACAGTCTCAATCCGATATACAAAAAAAAAATTATTCAATCAGGTTTATTATTATTGCTGTTTTATATATGG
>NW_027112074.1:1743656-1747357 GCF_000696795.3 Halyomorpha halys | reverse complement strand
TATTATATTAACTTCTAAATAACTTACGTTACTTGTGAAATGTTAAAGATAATCTGAAAGCTGAAGATATTAATTTTGGAATGGTATTAAGTTAAAAACGTAAAATATTCTCTTAGCCTGAGTTCTTAAAATTTTTCGAGTTATGGTTTATATTATTGGTTTTTATGTTTTTTTAATATTTACCTATATTTTTAATTTATTAATTTATCTGTTTTTGTTGCAGGTGAGAAAGCTAGCTCTAAAACAATGCCCTCCTTTACTCAAGATTGCGGTGGTACGTCCTGAAATATATCATATCATCTTTTGATTATGTGGTGTGATGTTTTTTTACTTTTATAATTAAAAAGAACTTATTCAGTGTGCATCTGCTGTCTCTGGGTATAAATAGGATATAACCTGTTAAGTCCAAAAATGCTTTCAGTGAGTTAAGTCTATTATGATCATCTCCCTACAATACGCATAACTCATTAGGGTCATTTGTCGACTTATCAATTTATTCCGTGTGATCAATATCATTTAATAAGATAGTAAAAGTACCTTTATTAACACTTCATTTATTTAGTTTTTGAAGAAAGGTGATAAAAAAAATATTTCTGTTACCAATTCAGTTTCCTCAGATTAGCTTTCAGCTAAGTTTTATTGTCAAGAACTTATTTACTGTCAAAAAAGTGAAAGATTTCGTAAATATTTTATTAATATATTTTTATGCAAATTAATAGATTTTTTGAAATGCAATTCAATATATTTTTTTTTTTTTTTTTGCTAGCTCTTAAAATATAAATATTCATACTCATTGTTGATTAAGGAGAGAACTTTTTTTTCCTTTTTTTTTTTTTTTTTGCATTGTCAAAAATTTGACAAATTGTGTCTCAATATTTCTAAGTCTATTTCTTGTACGAAAAACAGTTTTGTTTAAATTAATAGAAAATTAGATTGAGTATCGTATAAACGTTCGTAATAATATTTTTCGAAAATTCGCTCCATTATGGTTAAATGAGAAAAAACTGTAAAAAGGTGTAAAATTTTCAATTTTTCCTAATAATTCTAAAGTGGCGATTTTTATATATTATTATTATATTATATATGTATCATTGATTAACTGGTTTAAATTTTCTGTAATTTGAAATCAAACTGGTCTCCGTAGGACCAACACAATGTTTGAGATACTGTCTCAAATATTGGTAAATTTAAAAGCGGCCAAAAATTGCTCTATTTCCATATTGAATCAAACTCCTCAATTACAATAAATTGTTAGTATTAATATTTTAATCTGACATTGCTTTTTAAGAATTAAAAAAATAATTAAGTTACCTTAGTTCAGTTCGAAACTTTAATGAAAATCTTTTAATAATTTTTGCACATTTTCAATTTTAACTGAAGACCTTTAGGCTTAAAAAATAATTTGTTTTTGTATCCATTAATAAGATATATATCATTTCAATTATTTACGGAAATGTCAGGCAATTATATCCCTGAGATGATGAAGGGTTCTCTGTAATGACAAAGTGGTATTATTGATCGCCTCTTTAATTGAAGTTGCGACAGAATGTTTGGATGTGAGGGGGTTTTTCTGTCTTGCGTCATCCTTCAAATATATCTCTCCTATTTGGAAAGTCGATTTCAAAATTTTGTAATTGATGCCAATAATTTTTTTTCTCGATGAGTTCACTTTATACAAAAACAATGTTATTAATATTTCAGGTACCTCCCATAATTTTGGGAATTTCGAAATCAAACTTGGTTAGTTTTTGTATTATTATTATCATTTCTTTTCTATAAATATGTATATAGAGAGATAGTACCGTTTTAAATTATTCTTATTTTTGTATAAGGAAAAGAGGAAAAGTGTCTAAGGAATTCGCACGGACAGCGACTATAACCCAACCTAATTCACTGTCAGATTTTAAAACAAACAGATTTTATTTATAAAACAATTTCATCGTTCATTACTCCTTTAATAAAAGAAATCTATAAATTATAATTCAGTAATTTTGTGTAATTGGTAATTTATCAAAGTCCGGTTAGTTAATTCCTAGTAAACCTATTTTTGGATAACGGCTAGTCTGTAAGCTCGTGCAAAAAAATCTACATTGTATGATTAAAAACTTTGATAGCACTTTTTTAAATCTTTATTGCATTGTCAATAAAGAAATAAGAGTGCCTGTCAGATCATGCTTCCTTCATAAATGGTGGCTGTTCCAAAATATTTTGAAAACAATTAATTTTTCATTCAGAGCTCCACATCTTACAGTACCTAAAAGATTAAACCTAATCATCATTCAAAGTAAAATAAATGTTCTGAAATATGAGCCCCAATAGAGCTATTTATATTTAATAATTCCCGAGATATATGTATTTTTTTTAAGTAACACTATTAAAAATGTACAGAAAAATCATTAGTTAGTAAATTTATTTTGGGAAAATTTATATCTCAGAAATCATTAGATGTACAGATTTTTATTAGCACTCAAATTAAAACTAGTTTAATTTGCTATGAAGTAGTTTATGACGTTTACCTTCGTAGGAGTCGTTGTTTTCATGGTATTTGTCGAAATAAATTAACATTATTTATAGTTTTGACAAAACCTTTAGCTACTAAAGACAATATCACATGAACTATCAGACGCACAGATGTCTAGTAGCACTAATATTAAAGCTGGTTTAATGTGCTATAAAGTAGTTTATGACATTTATCTTCGTAGGAATCGTAGTTTTCATAGTAATTGCAAAAATAAATTCACATGTTGATTTCTAGTTTTGACAAAACCTTTGGTTTACTAATAACTACATCTCGGGAACCATCTGACGCACAGATGTCTAGTAGCAGTAATATTAAAGCTGGTTTAATGTATTATTAAGTAGGTTATGACGTTAGTCTTCGTAGGAGTAGTAGTGTTCATGATATTTATTATAATAAATTAACTATAAATATAGTTGTTCAGTGAGGGTTGGGCAAAAATTAGATATAGCTAAAGCATAAGCTGAATTGAAACAGGCGGTTGGACAACTGGAGTTTTAATGTTACTCATGGATAAATCGTAAGTTAAACCAAATCATAGCTAATCCCAGATTGGTGCAACTGGTTCTTTGTAGTTTACTGCAGTTGTTATGGATACAATATTTACTTATTATTTTAATGCTTGTGAAACTAATTGTTCCTGTTTATTTTCTTCATTATTTATCCATTTGGTTACCACTTCAGGATTACATTAACTATAATTATCAAATTTTGATTATATCTAAAATAGTACTTTTTAACTTCCAGTATTTTTTTCTCTTTTTAGTAAAATATTAATTACATCCGGTTTTATTTATTAAAAAATATAATTTTAGTATTTCGGCCATTATCTTTTCATTTACAGACATTTATAAAAAAAACTATTAATTAAAAAATAACTTAATTTTGACTAACGAAAATCCGTGAAATTGAATTTTATTTCAGTTATAAAATCAATGGAAATTTCCTTTGTTACTTTAATAATCAAACCTGTACCTAAAAATAGGATCTGATGGTTTAATTTTTAATTTGATTAGCTTCAAAGAATGTAGTGGGAGTTACATAAGCCTATTATCAGAGAATTCCATTTATCGAAGGGGCCTTTAATGATGGCCCAGAAATCTCGAAATATTTTAGGTCTTTAAATACCTCCTTATATAGTCAATATTGTCAATATAGTAATAATATTTTATATTCTTATTAT
>NW_027112074.1:1741606-1743606 GCF_000696795.3 Halyomorpha halys | reverse complement strand
ATATATTTATTGTGTCTTTAGAATCATGATATAAAAATATTTGATGGGCTTTAGAGCCTTGCGAATAAAAAAACTAAATAGTTAATAGGTGATAAAAAAATAACAAAAATATTGTAATAAATAATTCAAATTTTATCCATTATAGTCTCAAAACCTTTTATTTCTCTTATAAGTCCCACGTTTCGGCCAATCCGGCCATCTTCAGGGACAATCTACTACAAAACAGTTTCCATTACATGTATGATCCTAGAAACAATTCAATTACTTAACATTATTATTTATAATTTACCTTACCTTACTTTGAAACCATATAATTTAAAATATGATAAAAGTTTAAGAAATAGTGTCTGCTGATGAATGATTTTGACTTTGTTTTAAGTGATATTTGACTAATTAGGTAATTAAACATATGTGGGATATACTAATTAACAAAAAAAAATATATCTTTTACCTAATGTTTTTAATGTTTCTTAGATATTGACCTGGGCAGAATAGCCAGCATGAAGTTAGAGTTGTTTAAATTATATGGTTTCAAAGTAGTATTAAGGTAAGGTAAATTATAAATAATAATGTTAAGTAATTGAAGTATTTGTAGGATCATACATGTAATAGAAACTGTTTTGTAGTAGATTGTCCCTGAAGATGGCCGGATTGGCCGAAACGTCGGACTTATAAGAGAAATAAAAGGTTTTGAGACTATAATGGATAAAATTTGAATTATTTATTAAAAAGTTACCAGTCTCAAGAAAAAATTAAGATTATAAATAAAAATATTGTAGTAATTTTTAGGTATTTAAACTGTAAAAAATTAACTCGTGATAACTTAAAATAAAAATTACAGAGCAACACTAATTAAAAGTATAAATATTTAGAAAATTAACCCGAAAGTATTTAGAATGTTTGAAAGTAAATGTAGAATATATATTTAACTTCTTTTGTAACTGAATGGCTAATAAATATCGGATTAATCGGGATTTGAAAGTGGGAAGTGTACTGGAGCGAATAATGGACGTTAAAATGTAATTCTAGTAAGGAAGGATCTGTCAAAAACTATAGTTTGGTGGGTCGATGTAAGTCACCTAAGACGGATATATTGACCATCTATAAGGTTTATTGTAACATTACAATAACATAGACTTTTGTGACTTATACATAACGTTCAATAATATTGACCGTGTGAGCTTGACGAAATTCCTAAGGAATTAATTTTAAAACTTTTATTTTATTATTGAAAGAGTAATTCAACTCGGCTTATTGATCACGGTAATTTAGCGTGAAACTAAATATTAGCCATAGATCCTTCAAGTACATTCGGGCTGGTTAGGTTTAAATAAATAAGTGGAATATATCACTGCTTTGAAAAGTGACAAATTAAATCCAGTCTACAATATAATTTACGGAATACATCAAATACGAAATAAAAAATACTTTTTTTTATTTGTAATGAGGGACTAATAAAGCTAAGCTGCTATAAGGAATCATGTGATGAACGGACTATATTGGATCAAATTCATGGATCATTAACACAATTAACGTGTTTGACAAAATGAACAATACAATGAGTATATACATAAAAATAAAGATAAAATGAATACCGAGAATTGAATTTGTTGCTCAATTAAATAAATTTGAGCTAGATGACAATTATTATTTGATACATGAAATGTCTAATATTAATATAAATATAATATATAAAAGTCAAATCAACTGAAATGAATCAAATTTCGATTTTGATTCATGCTGCTTTCATAAAAAAAACTTACTTAAAGAGATAATTGGTCTACTTCATTTTCTTACCTTCCGCCACTACTTTTGGTCCACGTAAAGTAAATTCTGAAAACTTATGAAATTCAAAAACAAAACCCGAGAAAGAAATTTACCAATTTAATTATTTTAAAAATCCTATCCAAGTAAGTAATAATGAAACATCTTGGGTCTAAAGTTAAGTCACATTTTCATTATTAATTCTATTAATACATATTTATTAATAATTATTGCTT
>NW_027112074.1:1722963-1741061 GCF_000696795.3 Halyomorpha halys | reverse complement strand
AACTCGGAGACCTGAAACTCAGGTCGAAACGTCGGCATAAAATAAATAAATATGGTTTTGTTTATTTATGTTGTTCTTTGCTGACCGCACTCCCCGACAAACTTCTTCAAGCATTAATCTACGGTCAACTATCTACATCTCATTAATAATTATTGCTTTCTTTATTTCCGTGAAGTTGATTGATTTTCAGTATCCTATTCGTCAAACTAATTTAAATACTGTAATAACTTTTGTTGTCTCAATTGCTTACATAAATAATAGATTGTGAGTTAGTCAAATTTTTACTCTCTCTCTTTTTTACATATTTATTGGTAATTATGATCTTTCTCATTACCTTAAAGTTAATTGATTTGATAAACCCCATAAATTAAGAAAATTTGAATTAAAATACAATAAGGCTATCATTTTTTCATTTTCTTACCTTCCGCCACTACTTTTGATCCACGTAAAATAAATTCTGAAAACTTATGACATTCAAAAACAAAACCCGAGAAAGAAATTTACCAATTTAATTACTTTAAAAATCCCATCCAATTTCTAAGTAATAATGGAACATCTTGGGTCTAGAGTTAAGTCACACTTTCATTATTAACTCTTTAACATATTTATTAATAATTATTGCTTTCTTTATTTCCGTGAAGTTGATTGATTTTCAGTACCCTATTAGTCAAACTAATTTGAATACCGTAATAACTTTTATTGTCTCAATTGCTTACATAAATAATAGATTGTGAGTTAGTCAAATTTTTACTATCTCTCTTTTTTACATATTTATTGGTAATTATTATCTTTCCCATTACCTAAAAGTTATTTGATTTGATAAACCACATAAATTAAGAAAATTTGAATTAAAATACAATAAGGCTATAATTTTTTTATTTGGTTATGAAATCTATCCAGAGTTCATCCAGTAAAACTCCAACTATTGGTAACCTTGGGCTGCCATGAGCTATTTACGCGGCCCTGTTTGACATTTGCCACAAATCAAAAACTTCAACAAATGCTTAGTAAACAAACAAATAAAAGTTGATTCCACACGCTTTTGTGTTTCAGAAAGCAAGAATGGTAGATTGTATCGGATGGAGCCTCAAAAGTCAAATATTCCAATGATATAACTATATACGTTAGTGCCTCCTTGACCAATGGCAGGGAAAATGGGAAGGTTGCTGACCTTTACCCGACTGGAAGGTACATGATGATGATGGCTCTCCATCCTCTCTCACTTGTAGCCTTGTAATTCCTCTTAGCCTCCTCCTCTTTGCCGAAATTAATGGATAGAAAGTGGTCTCCGCTAGGCTCTTATTAAAGGAACAACTTGCCCGCCTGCCATTTTTCCTACCTAAATCGTGAAAAGGGTAAATTTTATATTAAGCATTTCTGTTGGAATGAGATGTAAAATCTTTGCTCTATATTTATATGATTTTATCTTTGTCAATGCCGATTATGCCTAAAGTAGCCAAATTTGGACTGGTTTGTTAGTTCGAATTACATTATATGCTCCATCACACTTCTATGCCATTTACGCTTCTGCTACATACAATTTTATAAATTATTAAATATTTTTATTATACTCACTTTGCATTCCGTTTACATGCGTTTTCCATCAATGAATTTACACTTTAAGGTATTTCTTAAGCATTAAAGTATTCTGGACTTCAAAGTGGGAAAGACGAGATTTATTGCGTGGGTCTGCCAAGAAACAAGAGTGTATATGTCTCAAATATACTTGGGTTAGCGACTCCACTTGCCCATCCACGGCTCTTTTAAGTATTGTATGATAGCGGAACGTAAACTGTAACGGGAGAAACATTACGTTCATACTTTTGTGAGAGCCTCAGTACTTTGTTTTGGAATTTTCTAATAATAGTCAATTCAAGACATAGAAGTGATTCAAGACATATCGACGGTTCTGTTTGTGTTTAAGAGTGCTGAATCCGAATTTCAAGTTTGTGATGTCGCCAGCCGACGGGTTCGTAATGAAAAAAAAGCCAAGGGTGGCCATAATAAGTTAAGCCTTCTTCACAAAATTATTATATTTAATTCAATGTGGGATCCCGCTAGAGCGCGCTATAAAAATAGTATCGTCGTTTCACAAAGGATATTTACTTGTAAAAAATTTGTCTCAACGAAATAATATATTTTTTGGTGGCTAAAACCGAATATCTGGTTGGCCACCTAAACAACTATCTGTGCCAACGGCTTAACAGTAATAATAATTCTAGACTATTTTTTTCTTCTCCTTAAACATTGAATAAAATTTCTTATCTGAAGTAAACGCTAATTAGCAACAGTTTTATTATATAATTATAATATTATATAAAAGTTCTGTAAGGAAAAAAGATTAAAAACATGTCACATAATGCTGTGATACAATCAAATCAAATATAGTTTTTATGGTATGGTGTTAACTTAAAATGCAAATTTGTTTTAATCGTTTCCTTTTTGTTTCCCCTTTGGAATTATGTTTTTACTATTGTTATTAATGTAATGCTAAATCTAAGTTTATAAAAATGATTGCCTTAAAATAGATTACAAGTTTCTTTCTCTTTTAATCTATACTTAACCTGAAGATTAATCTTTTTGTCAAAGTTGCGACATTCATTCATTGTTGATATAAATATGGAACTGGTATGCTGTAAATTAATTTTCAAAATACATGCAGGAATCGTCGTTTAAGCTGTGACATCACTTTAGTCCGAAACAATTTTAATACTTTTTAAAAAATTGATAAATAACGCTCCATTTTAGAGACACCTTTTCTCAAAAATTGTTTAGTCGAAACAAATACATTTTTTTATAACTTCAAGAATTCTTTCGAGATATCTCTTGAATTATGTGGTTTTTTTTTGGACCTATCAGGTAAAGAATTTTAATAAACACGAAACGATAATGAAAAAGAATATTTAATTATAATGATCATTATCACTCTAACAATAATGAATGACAATTATTGGAAAGTATTGTGAAGTACTGAAGAGCGTGTTAGAGGTTGTTCATTCGGTTACCCACTAACCTTTTGTGGTTTCGCTGAGAATGTCTAATGGTCATTACCATTTCGGCTAAGGGGAGTCCTTGGATTATTCCAGTTTAAGAATTATGATAGCTCTAACTGAGGAAAGAAAGGTTAGAATAAAACGAAGAATTTAGGGGGATACTTTCAAAAAGATGATAATATGAAGGCAACATAGAGTTCATCTCATCAACAATTATTTTTATCATTTATTATATATACCGTTATGATTCGGTAGCAAAATAACATACAAAAATAATAAACATTAAATCAAATTTTAACACTTCTTATTACTTATAAATTATCTTGTAATTTTTAAATATTTCCAGAGCTACAACTAATGATTTGATTTAGAAAATAAAATTAAAATATAGCTAATTTACAAAAAAAATAATAATATTATACTTATACATCACCATTATTATATCATACATATGAAATATAGTTACAATACATTATATATAATATTATGTAGACTGCTATAAAAGAATATAATTAATGATAAGAATAGTTTTGATAATGATAATTAGGATCATATTCCCGAAAGGAAAGATTTCTTAGGTCCTAAAAAAATGAATTATTGCCAAGCAAACAGATTTTTTAACTAATGTAAATAGAAACAAATTATTTGTTTGTCATATAATAACAAAGAGAGTAGTACTAATTTAAATTTATTTTTAATAATTAATGTTCAGTTCTTTAACAAATATTATTAAATCTTGTTGGTCTAAAAAGGTCTATAATCACATATCGTTGTTCATTTCACATAAATTTTAAATTTATATTTGTCTAACTTTCATTCTAATATTCACAATTAATCATAGTCGTAACATATAAAGAGACCTAATAATTTTATTTGGCTTTAGTTTAAAACTAAAATTAATATCGTGGGGAAAAAAGGAAAACACTCTTGTTAAAAAAAACAAAAACAAGGAACTAAAATGTTGATAGCCACTTTAATTGTTAGCCAATTGTACGACACTCGAACTCCAGACTGTGACAGTTTATATCGAGGGGGCATATCAAATTTTGTTGACAGCCTCCATCACTGTACGAACCCATCATCCAGGACACTGCCACCGACACTATATTTTTTTGAAAGATGAAAGTTTTTTATTTATTTTTCTCAATCCAAAATTCGAATTAAATTTTTTAAAGATATTTCCTCTTATTATTTTTTTTGGTTGAAGAAAGGGGCTTGAACTCACCTATGCCTTACGTATCTAGTAACATATATCTAGTCGGCTGGTGCAATGCTTGCACGTGAAATTTACAACTTGAGATAGGGTCATTGCAGATAAATACGTCGATAAGATAAGTCGCGTAATAAGGAAACCGTTCATGCTTTATATACTGTTTTGAAAGTTCAAATTTCTTAATTTTTTCTATTAGCTAATATGTTGAGACACTTTTAACAGCAGAAAATATAGGTTAGAATGCGGGCAATGACCTTTCCCCCTTCCTACAATTCAGGTAGGAACGGAAATGGATTTATTTTAATTTCAATCCGGCAGATCAAAGTACAACCTAGATCAGTCACCTGAAAGCTACGTCAACATTTTCTATTCACGTCGCCTTATGAGAAAATATTTAACTTAAGTAGTGCAATGGTATTCCAACTCGATCGTTTGGCGTTTCTCATGTAGTTACGAGAAGACAATCCCACGAGTTTTTCTTGAAAAGGAAAAAAGATAAATTTTTTAATTCACAAATCCAATCCAAGGTAATGATTTTTTTTTATTGCTTGGAAGAAGAAGTATAATGGAAGGGGTAAATAGTGAAGTCAAAAGGTGGGTCTTATGGTAAACTTCAGGGGCATGGCAGAAGTATGAGTCCGGGCTGCCTTATGTTTCAGTTTAGATTACAATTGTGTACATTCTTATAACATCACCTGAGCTCCAAGGGCGTGGTCAACTCCCCTCTATTTGGCTTCACTTCACCTTTGAGTATTGGGTATGCCACCTCTCTTCCTTTCTTAATGTTGCCGTTTTATGACCGTTCTCTTTGTTCCGTATTCGAGATTCATCGCGTTGTTCAAATTTTACAAGAATATTCTTTGAAGAAATTTAAAACGATGAGTGTAATAATTAATATTTCTAAATTCAATTTTTTCTTCTATATAGTGTTGCACAATTAGTGTACAAAAAATAAAATATATCCGCAAGACATAATATTCAGAGAACAACTAGTATTAATTTTCAACTAGTTGCTGCTGAATGTAGAAAAAACTAAACTAATCCTCATCTGCTTCAGATCCTTCTTACATGCTCTTCCTTCTTTTCCTTTACTTTTCCTCCACAGCAATCCTGTTCCACTTCCTAACCTCGTTAAAAACCTCTTTGTCACCAAAGACTAACACTTATCCTGGAGTAATCATGTATCCGAAATATCCTGAAAATATATTTTCAAACAGTTCCATAGATTATGCCAATCCTTGCCTTTAAGGCTAAGTTGTTATACTTTTCTCTTTACGATCATCTTATGCTACCGAAAATGAATCTGTTTGCGCAGACTTGTTTTTATTTGCTTGTGGTCAAGCGGCTATTATCAGACTTTTTTTAATTTACCGATGTTTGACAAAAATAATTTTTTTTAATACCAAAATAATTACAAAAATATAATGAACCAATTAGCGTGAATTTAATGGAGTCCTAGATGACAAATCCGTTTACAGATCGGAAATTTGAGATTCCGTCGATGAATGAGACGAAATGTATATTCGCTCCCTTAGTGCTGCCATCTCTTGAAAAAAAAAATCACTAAAATTCAGGATGTTTAGCCTAACATATCAGTTGGTCTGGTTAGTCTCCTGCCTTATTTCCCATCATTTTGATCAATTTTATAGAAGATTCATTGATGAACTTAGAGGAAAATTAAAGCGTCTTATGAATTCACTTTATAAGATTTATTTTGGGAATTCCTAGACACTTGTCTATTATACAAAGATGAATTCCATATCTGACGCAATATTTCGTTGGTTCTTTCTTATTCCAACCCTTAAAAAATAAAAAACCTTGCTATAACACCGAAGTTATTAATCAATGTTACTTCATCATATAGAACTGCTTCCTTCGATGAATCCTCTCTTGTCCGTTCCTCTTCCTTTTGGAATTCCTACCTATTCCCTCGCTTCCCTTACTTCCTTCAAACATTAGTTATTCTCTCACCTCATTAAATCTTAATCTTCCGATGAAATGTAAAGTTTATATACATAAAAATTAAACTAAAGTATATACATAAACTATACGCCAGACCATAAGCATTCATTTATGTTTACCGTTTTAGTTCTTCCGGGACGAGGTCTCGAAATAAAGATTATTTTCATTTTAACTGTTTTTCTTGTTATTTAAAGAACAATAAATATTTTGTAAGTAGTTTCTCTGTATTTCTTAGTATTTAGGAGGTTTGGTTTTTTTTTGGTACATTTTAAAGTAAGTTCAGAAAATCATACCTCTTTGTAGAAGAATGCGAAAAAGAAAAACTTTCTTCCATTGGAGTCCCAAAAGAGTCGTCCAGAATGAGACGTGACCGTGACAATTCAATAATAAGAAAGCTTCAAGAGAGGCAATATCTACGACGTGTATTACCCGGGCTCCAGACCAGTGGCAAACGATATTTACCGAACGGTTTGGTAAATATCGTTTGTCACTGCACAGAATTGGAGTATTGGAGAAATTACTGATCAATGTATATTATTAATAAATTACTTCTGATTAAATTTTAAATTATTTATTGAAATTCAATGTAGTATGATTTTAAAAAACATTGTTGATTGTGCACTAATTTTATTTTAGAAAATAAATAGAACTGGATAATAAGCAAAAAAAAAATTATGAAAAGTTCAAAGGTGTAGGAAAAAATAAATAAGTAATAAAAAGGGCTAATCATTCCAGAAAAAGAATTTAAAAATATTTTTTTAGAGATACATTTTTTCTATTATAAAGTATATTGATAAACAATCATCTGATCCCAGGAAATAATAAACATATTTACCTAATCAGTATGTTTTGTTTTTCTCTTCAAAGTTTTTATTTTTATTTTCAATAAAGCTAACGTGAAAACTCTTCAAGGCGTTTATTTTGAACGTTTCGATCACATCTTTATCGATCAGAATGCCATTTTTTTATAAACAATAGATACGTAAAATCTATTTTAAAAAAGTGTTCTAAAAATAATCTATTTTAAAATTAATTGGTTTTTTAGACTGTTTATTTAGTAATTGCTTCAGTAGCCTGAATAGACAAGCAGTTTCCTGTCTTTATAGTCTTGAATGAGAATTCCATGTTGTCGTTTATCCAGATATATCCTAGGTAGGATCTGTTTGACTGATAAATTTATAGATTCACGACGGAGGATAAAAGTAACTCGATGAAATTTATTTTAATCCTCCATTTTTAACACCATTCTTCAAAGATAGTAATACTCCCATATCAATTCTAGAATTGATGGGCCATTATTCACTGAAAGCATACAAATATAATCGGCATAACAAAAATAATTGTTAATTTTAGAAAGTTCCAAAACTACCAATTTATAGTTTTTTCATAAAATTGATTGAAGGTAGAATAAATTCTTATTGAAATTTTAAGAACTTTATCATGAAATACTTAAATTTTTAGAAATTTCCAAAGATTAAAATAATATATTTTAAGTTATTGAGAAATTTTTTTCTGGATTACTCAGAATTAATTTTAGGTGCCTATACCGTTTCTAAAAATAAGATTCAATACTTAGATTGTATACTTAACAAACATTTGATAAATACCTAATTGCATTGGACCAAAACTGGTATTGCTTGCTTTTATAGTGATGTACTTGCAAGGCCATTTGTATTTTATTTCACAGCATTATCTCTTAGCTTGAACATGTATAGAGAAAAATGCGTATACAAACATTATTACACGCGACTTCACGCCGATCAGTAGACCAATTATTTTAATACAGTTCATGGAAATAGTACCTCTTCGACCGAAACCTATTATATTTTTATTGTTTTGGCAGTTACATAAAGTTGCCTTGGCATGTAGACAAAAAAAAAACTAAAATTATCTTTCAAACTTTCCCGCCGTACGTGTTTTTGGGTCAATGACTCGAGCGCTATCTCTCTGAACTTTATTGTAGCGGAAAGCGAACAAAGAGCTATTTATTTAGAGCCTCTCCGTTATTTATTCATATACTACTAAGTCAATTAGTGATTCTTGATTAATTTAATTATAAATTAATTATTCTGACGTTTTATTTTCGTAAATTTTTTTATACATAATATCTTTTCTTCAAAAAGTAGTTGCTTTTAGAATTATCTAGTTGTATTTATTCTTTAAGAAAATTTGTAAATTTTGAATAATGATCGTGCTAGATTTTGAAGCAAAGTATTTACATAATACTTTGTATTCATGTGATATATAATATTGTCCTAAACTTTAAAGCGCATTAGATTGGATTTTCCTCCAAATACATCATATAATAATATCCATAATGTAATAAAATCATAATTGTAATCTATAATGTTATTTCAATAATCCTTATGTAAAAGTGGCCTACAAATACAAAACATTTTTAGTTGTTCCCTCATCCTTTTTCACGTTTTTCCGAAATATTATACTTTTAGCTAACAAGAATCATTTTCGGCATTTGTTGAATTTTGCATCTATCTTCCCTCAGTCTGTAATACACAGCAACTCTAAAAAAAAATTATTTCATTTAAAAAAAATAAAAAATGAATTTTTAAATTATTAAAATAGTACTGCTGAATTTTCAAAAAGGGTGATATATAATTGATTAAATATATCCAAGAATCTGAAGTTTTTATCGAAATCACCAGTAAAAAACGCTACAAACTTTTTTTACAATGCAATATATGTAATAATTCCTAGGAAAATCAAAAACTCACATTTCACAATTCCAACCATACTTCATAATTAATTTGATGAGGTTTCAGACTTACTGCTTATGGAACACTGAAAGAGGAAGATGAATTAGAGTAAAATAGAGAGAATAAAATAAACACGGTTGAAAAAAACAAAAAAAAAAAACAGACATAATTTATTTATAAAAAGTATGATATTTTTTATAATGAAACATGTTTAAAAAAAAAGTTACATATAATTTTTTATTAAATCTGATAATATATTTATTAGTATACTCTGTCTTTAATGGCATTTATTAAGGTGTGGCAGTTATAGATTTAGACCGATAACATGAGTTATCACTGTCGCGATAATACTGCCACGACATCTGTTGCTCAGTTTATTAAAAACATAGTATATTGATTTCCAGAAAATTTGCGACTCGAGACAGAATTACTTCCAGGAGACTTGAGACTAATTGGAAATGCTGGAGTTGTTTGATGGTTCCCCAGTTTTGAAAGGTCTCTCGATTAGGAGCAATCAAATCGAATTTGGATCAAAACCTTGCGCAGCTCAGATTATTCGTCCACTAATTTCTTATGCATTTTCATTAGACAAGCGCCTTGATAAGCTGTCTAGGTTGTAGTCTCGTCAGGGTAATTATTAATGCAAGGATTTTTTTTTTTCTCGTCACTATGCAAAGTAGTTGTTTTGTTCTTATTTTTTTTTTATTCAATTAAGCTGTACTGTCAGTATATTGGCAGTATATCAGAGGTTACTATCATAACAATCACACACACACACACTCATATATGTATATAAATAAACTGTCGCAACTTTTGAAGTAATCTTGTCTATTATCCTAAATATTTATATATATAACTTCAGTTGTTAATTCTAACCTGCATAATAGTACAGTTGAGGTATTTGCTGTACGCAATGAACCCCTTTGACGCCTTCGAGTGGTTTGGAAACAGCCTGCCTTACACTGTACCAACAGGCTTAGTATAACCGCAAAAACGGCAGGCGTTTCTACTTCTAAAGTTCATTATTATGAAGATTTAAAGTAATGAGTGGGACCTGAAACTTAAATAAAAAGAAATTTTGTTCACGTTTAATGTTTTTTTCTCATTTAATCTAAAAGTAATTTAACATTTTTTAATTCTCTATATAAAAAAAATAATAAGTGAAGAAGAAGAAACACGACAGTAAAACAGTAGGAACAGGAGTTAAAGCGTTGTTTTAACTGAATTCGATGCCTAACGATAAAAACTAAAGTTGGTAATAAAATGGATATGTTGTCTTTCAAAATTGGATTCTATGAAACCTGCCGATTGCAAACGTATTCTTATCCTCGTTTCCTTCGACAAGATTTCAGATACGTCAAAGTATCGATAATCCTTTCGATATTATGGTTTATTTGAATTATCGAATTCGGATATTATTGAAAGGAAATAACGATATTCCAATAGCATCTGATATGCCTGATATGCCTTCCGATAAAAAAAAATTCAAAAAATATTAAAAGGTAGTAATTAAAATTTAAAACAAAATTGCATGTCTGAAACAATTGTATGTACCGCTTTTTGTTTTATTTAACAAATTTATCAATTAAAATTCAATTACAGAATTATACATTAATATAAAAAAGTGTATTGCTCCTAATAATCAATATTTTAGTTCAGCTAAAAATATCTCTTTCTTTTAATCTGAATAGCAAAGTTGATATATAGGTATCTAATTATGTTGTGAAAACTGAAGTAAGCATGTACTGCCATCTAGCGTCAACGAATGAAACTAATTAAGTCCGTTGTAATATTTTCAACCTGAAGTTCTTTATAATATTTATCTACTATTAAAACCTCAAACTAAATTTAATTAATTGATAATTAATAAAATAAGTCTTAGGTTGAAATTAAATTTTTCTAAACTCATTTGAAGCACAGGAACTTCGTATTTTTTTGTAATTCTATCTATACAAGCGAAAATGTTATGCTAATTATTATTTTATAATTTATCACTTAATAGTTCAGAAAGGTTTTGTTAGTACTTTAATGTTATTATTTATAAATTACTTCTGATTAAATTTTTTTTTTAATTGAATGTATAATGATTTTTAAAAAACATTGTTGATTGTGCACTATTTTTATTTTTGAAGAAAAGAATTGGAAAATAAGCCAATTAAAAATTTAAACCTTCAAACGTTTAGAAAAAAATAAAAAGAGCTGATCATTCCTGAAAAAGAAGAAATAATAAAGTTATTATATATAATATAAACTTATTATTATGTTTAATGAAAAAGTTTAATTAATAATTCTAGTGTCGTCATAAATCATTTTTAAATATTTCTTTAGATATTCAGTTCTTCGATTATAAAGTATATTAATAAACAATCGATGCTTGCAAAGACTAAAAATTAAATATTTACCCAATTAGTATGTTTTATTTTTTTCTCTTTTAAGCTATATGCTTAAAGTTTTTATTTTTAATAAAGCTAACGTGAAAACTCTTAAGACGTTTATTTCGATCACACCTTTATTGATCACAATCTCGGTTTTTATAAGCAGTAAATACATTGTGGATTTTACAGGCCACACTTTCATATACTTATGATAATATAACTTTTATAGTTTTATTATTAATAGTGTCTTAAATAAAACAAATGTGTATTCATCTCTTTTTTTGTTAAAAAAATATTTTTTATTAATTTAATTTCATGAAAACTCCCTTCTTGAATTAGGTATCTGTGTGTATGTCGAATGTTTAAATGCCCATAAAAAGACATGAATCATTTTTTCAATTTTTTAAAAATATATTCCTTCCATGTATTTAAGAAGATGGGAACGAAAACTAAATTTATTTAAAAGTCTTTCAACTCTTGGACTTTATGGTGTTAATGGATCATTATAATAACTGTTTTAATAAACGATTTGATGATGACGTGTTGTGGTGTAGTTGTCTATAAAATGTAACGGTATTAAACGTTGTATAAAGTTGTAATCAGTTAATTAATAATAAATTCTTGTTGGCTAACTAAATTACGTATTATCTTATTTTAATCAACAATTTTATAAAGGGTAATAAAATTAACGTTTAGTAGTAGTACTTATAATAAACGAATCAATTTAAAATGACTTTCTCATTAGAATTATCGTCATGTCTACTCCATTAAAGTATCCTTCGCTTTTAAATAATTAAACTCAGGCATAGCAAAATATATGTTCTTCGTTGATTATGTAATTTATTACCAGATCGGTTTGGAGGACCTTACATGGTTAGTATAACAGGTTTTTTGTTTGTTTAACAATTGATTATGGGAGGGTGGGGGAGGATAGTCTTGTTCAAAAGACACCTCTAACTAAATACAATGCTGTGAATATCAAAGGATTGTGAATAACGATGAATTATAAACCAAATATATATAAATAAGTAGATAAAAATAATAATATATTAGTATGTATAATAAATACTTTTGAAAATCAGTGTTTACATTGTCTCGAAAAGAAAATGGATACCTTCAGTAAGATAAGGAAAACCCGACGTTCATGCGTCACATACCCAGAAATAAACGGAATTAATCGAACGAATGTTGTTCTCTGCGGTTTGTTTTCAGATGTACGGAAGTTTTTCAGAGCTGCATGATCGTGTTTCGGGTGTTGGTAGGGGATTGGCAGAAGAGGGGCGTCATCCTGAAGAAATTGGCAATATTAATTTTTTAAATAATTTTATATCACACCCTCCATATTAAGGATGGTTAAACTTTAAATGTTCTGGTTCAAATCCAATATGCTCCTTAAAAAAAATTGTTTTCTTAAGGTAATCAAATATTTCCGGAATATGAGGGCTGTAATCACTTAATGAAGTTGCCAAATGATATGGTAATCCACTGTCTATCAAATGCCTGCATTCTATCACTATATGTTTGACAGTAGTACGTTGAACTGTCTACATGTTGATCTAGATGTCCTTGACAGTAAGTGTTCTTAGTTTAGTCGAGTATGTCCAATTCGTATTCTGGTCTCATAATCGATTTGTATAGACCGAAAGATCGTTTCATGTTCACAGAGCTGATAGATACATATTTAGTATGCGTAATAAATTTATTTCAACTTTTTCGATTTGTATTATGAAGATCAATTTATATATTTTCGGAATGTTGAAAGGAATGATATCGATTTTAAAATCGCGCGCTAGATTTTATACAATAATTAACTTCGACTTTCTTACTTTTGACATGATTTAATATATATGTAGTATTTTTAATTCGTCAGTTTTATTTTTTTTTGTCTAATCTAAAAAAAAAAATCGTTTGGACTAAAAAAGTACTGAGTGAAAAAGAAAGGTGGACTAAAATATGTTTCTTATATGAAAAATATGTTTTAAACAATTCAAAAACGGTGGTGAAATATTTGTAAATGTGTAAAAAATAGGGGTGAATAATTCAAGAAGTATAAGAAAAATTTGTAAAAACGGTGAAATATGTTTAGTAAAATAGTTGAAAATATCCGTATATATATTCGGAAGTATGTTTGTTTAGTAACCTTAAGCACACATTTACCAGCTTGTAAGGTTCAAGTTCGTATTTAGTTTTTGATATTTACTTCCGTTCGAAACACCTTCAAATTTTTATTCCACTTCCGAATGAAGGTTGACCAGAAACATTAAGGCCAGGCCGCGTATAAGGTCACCTCATTCAGTCTATCTCTTAACTCCTTCCGATTTTACACGTGTGAAACTCGATTCTGCCGAACAATGTTCATGTATTTAGAGTAATTTTGTCTTTCCCACAGCTTGAAACAACTCTACTTTCTCCTGGGACATGGTTGAACTTTTCAGAAGGTGAAAAACGAAAAACTTTTTTTGTATGCACGCATATAAACATATTTCTAGATTCACATATATTATAGTTGTTTAGATTTTATTTGAATATTATTGGAAAATTAAAAAAAAAATTCTCCAAGTCCCTCAGAAAACTACGAACCATTCAACGTGTAAAAGTGTATATAGTCTTAGATTGTGATCAGTCTCCATTTTGTTTTTCTCAATCCTGTTGATAATTAAATTAGTAAAACGTTAACTAACTCTTTATTTATTACTGTTTGGGGGGAATCTCAAGGCTTTATGAAATCTCCCAATAATATCCCACAATTTTTTTTTACATTCATTTACCTACTATAATGTATTGAGGGCGAAGACAAAACTAATTTTTTTACTGTGAACATTTAAGGGGAACACCATACACATCATGTTTTAATTATACTTAATAAAATTTCAATTTCAACATTAGGAATAAAACGGTGATTAGAAAGAATTGGGTTGAAATTTAAATCTTTTAGGGTCAAATTCATCTGAAATAGTGATTTTTTAAAATGTTTTTGAGACTATTATAATTGCGTTTGATAGAATTATTGATGATTTAATAAGGAATATTAATCTCTTCTTTAGTTTTAAACTCGTTTGATAGGAAGTAAAATATATTTATTAAAAATATGACTTGTCTACCTAATCAATAAATTGAAATATAAAGAGATAATCATACTGCATCGACAAAGTGATGCTTCAAATACAAAGTGGTGATTTATTGAAAAGAGGTATTTTATAAGTCGTAATAGAAATACTTTTTCTATATTATTCTAAGCAAAAATTAAAAGAATCGATTCAACATACAGCTATTCACCCGTTAGAGGACAAGAGAGAAAGTAAACCAGTTTACCCCGTTGTCTACTGAATCGTAGGTGGGGGAGGATTTTCTAAAGAAATTGTTAATTCTTTCTCTTTAATTAATATCTTTGAATAATAAATAAAATTACTCAATTTTATTTAATTTATATTAACAAATTTTAGGAATATTGCTATAATTTGTTGTAACCAACTGATTTACCTATATTTCCGATTATTTAAAAATTATAAATGAAATATCTCTTTTGACTTTTGGGTCGTATTTGTAAGAGATTAAATTACTAATGATAATTTATACAGGGGTTATAAATGTTTTATTAGTATTAAAAAATATTAGATTCCAAAGAGCTTTCAATATTTGCAAAGTGACGGTTTATTTACCGGATTAGTATTTCAGTCTGTCGCGGAGAGCGCTAGCGTCGACTGGCTTACTGCGCATTGACCGGTGGCCTTCCCCTCGTTTCAGGTACTGTTGCCACGTGGTCCTTTATATTCTTATTTTTTGTGTTACATACTTTTTCATGTAATTATAATATTTGAATGTATACTAAATTTGTCGGTTTCAATGCTGATTTATAATTAGTACATTATTTTGCTTGGTTTGTTCTGTTTTACTTTCAAATTGCAGTGTAAGTCAGTTATGCACCAGGGGGTTTGCTCAGGATATCTAACCTTATCAGCTTCCAGTTCTGGGTTTGTTTCTTTTTTAACATTTATATATATGTAAATATATATTTATCTATTAAATCATTTTTTATTGAAGTGTTCTCTTTTCATTAATATTATAATTTTATCCTAATTTCTTGTACTTATGTCTATTCGTCGCACGCGTTGTACGTTAATTGTTTTCAAACCTCACAGTTTGAATGATAAAAAGGATTACTATCGATTATAAACAGTTTTTGTTTATATTAGGTTATCTATCAAATATCAACAACGTATGTTACAATAGTTTATCACAAATACTAAAAATATATAAATACCTCATTGAATTTAAAATATACGTTGTGGAAAATAGTTTAATAAAAATGTTATCAACAATGATTCTTGCTTATTTTTCTATTACTAAGTGGTTGAGAGGTCTAAATTTCTTTCCTGCTGTTACAACAGGTGGGGGTTATTTGGTGAAGGGACTTAAAATTGCTATCCATGTAAATATTTTAAGTTCCATATGTGCTTATCAATTTCTTTTAATATTATATTCTCATATTCTATTAGATATAATATTATACTTGATTGAATGGCTTTATTATTTATTGTCCCTCTCTTCTAATAAATACACAAGTATAAAAGCTTTTGTATAAAATAGTTTTTTCAAGAAAAAAAGTGTATTGGATAATAGTTAAAACTATCACTTCCTATTTCTCTATTTATAAACCTCTGGAACCTGGCTCCTTTGAATTAGAAATAGAAAGAAACGTACTTACAATAGTTAGTAAAATAACTTGTTTACTTATATATCTATCGTTTCAATTATCTTCATTTATTTAACGGTCTGAGAAAGTAATTTATAAGATTTCCTTTTTTAATATTTCTGTTATTTAAACATGTCTATTAGTTAGGAATGATAAAATAAGTGTTTATATCAGTATAATAAACATTTTTGAACTTGATAATATTTATAATCTCTCTCTCTCTCTCTCTTATGTATTTTATGTTAATGGCCTATTTCCATTATTTTTTTAATCTAATAGGCAGATAAGAACTAAACATCAAAAAACTCCTTTTTTCTATTTTCTACTTTTGCCCTAGTTGCCTATTTAAATATTTTGATTTAAATGAACAGGCCTCTATTTGTACTGTGGTTGCCCTACTAACAAATTAATAAATTATTATTATAATCTAAGAGAAAAAATTGATGAAATATATTTTCATTTTCTTGTTTTTTCCTGTTACTTGTTTTCATAAATTGTCAATAATTATTTTTTAATTGAACTTCATTGTACCTTATTTGGGTCCCAATATATGTAGGTATATAAGTCCCATGTTGTATAATGGTTTGGCATTTTCACAAAAATTTCTTCAAATAAATTTGATTAAAAATAAATAAATAAAAACTTGAGGGAAGAAGTGTGCTCTGAATTGGTGAGTAATTTGTGCATGAGTCATAAAAGATGAAATTCTTAATGACACAGTGATTAACCGCATTATTACAATTTAATCCTACTTAGACCCATAAATCAACCACGTAAAATCTCTGCTTTAACTTTTTATGAAGCTCGATATTTTCTACTTTCCTGAGAACCTAAGTTAATGACAAATTGTGATATTGGTATTATAATCTACCCAAATAAATCTGTGGGAGTTGGAATAAAACATGTTTCAAGCAGGAAACAAGCCAAGAGAAAAAGTCAAAGCAATGCTTTTCATTAAATTTTGATGCAATGGTTTGTTTTACTGTATTATGTTAATAACTTGTTTTTGTCTATTAAACTCAAGAATTAGATATGATCTTTCTGTTAGACTTTTTTATTTTACTAGCAACTGAATTTGTTCTATTGGATCTTCATCAGATAATCACTGCAATCGACAAGAGATTTAGTAATGCTATAAATTATAGTAGTATAAAGTCTAACAGTTTGTTGTAAACACACCAAATCAAGAGATTAAACATTCTAAAAATATTGATTTGTATTTTGTTTTTTATTGAAACAGGACGAGGTTTCTGTCTCAACAAACTAATTTACCAATTTTTTTTCTTTAGTATTTTATTGTTAATTAATTTTGTCAACTATTGTGCTTATAATAGAGAAATTAATGAGGAAGAAGTCATTTTTTTATTTTATTTGATATACTGATGTTTTGATTCTAACATGTAGACCATCCTTAGCACTAAAACTGTAAGAAAATTATATCAAATAAATGTTGCCATATAATATTAAAGTATGTAATGAAAAATAATAATAAAAATACAATGAAAATAATAAGTAATACAAATAAACGTACTGTATGTTTTACCTATGTTTATCGTAATTTATTGCATATATTTTTGACCCTTATACTATATATTCTATTTCTTCTGTTGTTTTTTTTTTTTTTTTTTTTTTTCCATTATATTAAAGGGCTACAATGTTATATATCAATTATATTATTTCAATGAAAACATTCATACCATTTTAGTTCTTAAATCTTTAATGAAAAAATGTTTTGAGCTAATAACTCTTCTTCAAACCTTTTATCATCCTACATATCATATTTTTCGAATCTACAACTTATTTTTTTGTTCATCTTCTAAATTCGGAATTTGATATCTACCTATCATAGAAATTTATTTGTGTAACTTTTGTTTTTAATCTTTATTATATCCTTTTAATAGTTAATATGTTTCAAGTTCACACTCAACCTTGCTATGAAAAGCATATATTAAAAATTAAGTTGTTATAATAATTAAACATTAGATGGTTTGTTGATATTGCTTAAGAAATACTTAAGCTTAACAAAATAGCAAATTAAGTTATGGTTAAGAAAATGTGTAGTGTAGGATGTTGAAAGTTTTGAATATCAGGTGATGTAGTTTTTAACGTCCATTTTTATACAGACTTAATTATTGAATATTATTTTTT